>NW_018407845.1:776418-802166 GCF_002113885.1 Mizuhopecten yessoensis
AGCCCTCAGCCCCCTGGGGGGTCAGCCCCACCATTTGTACAATTTTGAATCCCCACCACCTAGGGATGCTTCCAGTCAAATATGGTTGATATCTATCTCTTAGTTCCAGAGAAGAAGTCGCTTAAAGCAATATAGCTAAATAACCCTTTTTGGACCCGCCCCTCAGCCCCCACGGGGTCAGCCCCACCATTTGTACAATTTTGACTCCCTGCCTCCCATGAATGCTTTTGATTAAATATGATTGATATCCAGTGCATAGTTCTACAGAAGAAGTTGTTTGTAGCAACATAGTCAAAATGCCCCCTTTTGGCCCCGCCCCTCAGCCCCCTGGGGAGTCAGCCCAACCATTAGTACAATTTTGAATCCACAACACCTAGGGATACTTCCAGTTAAATATGGTTGATATCCATCTCTTAGTTCCAGAGAAGATGTCGCTTAAAGCAATATAGTTAAACTGCCCCCTTATTGCCCCGCCCCTCAGCCCCCTGGGGGGTCAGCCCCATCATTTGTACAATTTTGAATCCCCACCACCTAGGGATGCTTCCAGTCAAATTTAGTTAAATTCCAATAAGTGGTTAAGAAGAAGAAGTCGTTTAAAGTAATTGTTGACAGACGGACGACGGACGGACGACGGACGGACGACAGACGACGGATGACGGACGGACGGACAACGGACGCCACGGTATGGCATAAGCTCACCTTGGTCCTTTGGACCCGGTGAGCTAACAAATGTTGGTCCAAAATGTGATTTCCCTATATAAACTATAGTAAAGTTTACCCCCTCCCCAGGGGGAAACGTGAGACCCCAGGGTCATGAAATTCACAATTTTGGTAGAGCATTGTAAGACCCTTCCATCTATGAAGAGTGTTTGATTCTACCATATCTGGGTCTTGGGAAGAAGATTTTTGAAATTTTAGTCAATTTGACCCTTTTTGGCCCTGCCCCTCAGGCCCCTGGGGGCCAGGGACCAAACTGACAACTATTTTTGTTGACCTTTGGCCATGGAAGGTTTCTGCAAAATTTCATTGAAATCGGTTCAGGGGTTTTTGGAGAAGAACTTGAAAATGTAAATTGTTTACGGACGCACGACGACGGACAAAAGGCGATCGCAAAGTCTCAAGTGACCTAAAAACTTTACGTTGACGCCACCAGCGGAAAGTAACATGAAGTCGCAGTGAAGCCACTGGCAGAAAGTAACATAAAGTCGCAGTAACACCTAAGTCCTGGGACGCCTCCTCGACGTCCGTCGAAGGCGAGACAATAAACAATTCACATAAATCACATCCTTTCAATAGAAGAGATACAGGTACCAGGCATTATTCAATTAGGTGGAAGACTTTAGGATCAGAAGTGTGAACAACATTTTCAAACAAAGGGGCATACCTCCATAATAAGGGGAGGTAACATCAATTTATATTCTTGATTTGTATCCCTTGATTTAAGGGTTCTCTGTACCATGTGTTATTCAAATTGGTGCACTGGATGAGTAGTGCGAAAATTGTTTTAAAAATAGAGGCACAACTCCCATAAAATAGCTGAATAGAAATATCATTTATAGCTGATGCAGGGGCACAACTTAAAGGGTTTGTTGACTACATCAGCACAGTTTCATTAAATTCAGCTGAAAACTGAAGTTGTGCAGACAAGATTTGTGTTTGCTAACATTTGTAAAAGAAAGCACCACTCCCATAAAAATGGCCAGACCTCAGGTGCACAACTTCAGAGTGTGTTGATTAAATCAGTGTAGTTAAATGAAATTCAGCTTGAAACTGTAGCAGGAGTTTTGCGGACAAGATTATGTCTACAGACAGGTGGATGGATGGACAGATGGATAGATGGATGGATGAACAGACAACCTGATGCCAGTATACAACCCCCATCCACCTACCTATAACTACAAGTTATACCAGTCACTATTTGAGATAAGATTTTCCCGCATTACTAGAGTCGGGGTCTACTAATAGTAGTAGAAGTAATATCCGTTACTGTCTAAACCTACACTTTCAATCTAAGTGATCACAAAGAAGAAGATTTGTCAATAAGTACTTCTATCAAGTATATTATCATTTTCTAAGGAAACTGAACCTCTCTGATGTAGTAATTCAACAATCAAGGAGATAGAAGTGTGCTTAAACAAAGCTTTTGATGGAATGCTCGAAATTTGTCATTATTACAAGCATTGCAAATTCACTGGTGGAGTAATTCACGTTATAAAAGGTGTAACTTTAGGTATACTGTATTGACATTTTTCATTAAGTCATCCTTGCCTGGGGTATAATGAGAGAAAACACAAAATATAACATCTGAAATTATTTATACATTTGAAAAAAGTCCGTTTTTTTAATAACATTTTGAGATGTTCCCTATAGGAGTTAATGAACCCTATACGTACATAGAACAGTAATGTTTTATGGGTGGTAGGCTGCTGGTTAATGGCTAAGAAACCACGATACACTGCAAGGTTTAAAAAAAAAAAATGAAATCAAGCTAATTCAGTACCACAACATGTTGTGTCAGTCACCAGGAGGCACCAGATCAGTCTTAGCACCACCTACAGCACAATCATACCACTGTTAACATGGTAAAACTGTTATACAATCATACCACAGTTACCATGGTAAATCTGTTACACAATCATACCACAGTTACCATGGTAAAACTTACACAATCATACCACTGTTACCATGGTAAAACTGTTACACAATCATACCACAGTTACCATGGTAAAACTGTTACACAAATAATCATACCACAGTTCCCATGGTAAAACTGTTACACAGACAATCATACCACTGTTACCATGGTAAAACTGTTACACAAACAATCATACCACAGTTACCATGGTAAAACTGTTACACAATCATACCCCACAGTTACCATGGTAAAATTGTAACACAATCATACCACAGTTACCATAGTAAAACTGTTACACAAATAATCATACCACAGTTCCCATGGTAAAACTGTTACACAGACAATCATACCACTGTTACCATGGTAAAACTGTTACGCAAACAATCATACCACAGTTACCATGGTAAAATTGTTACACAAACAATCATACCAGGTACCATGGTAAAAATGTTACAAAAATAATCATACCACAGTTACCATGATAAAACTGTTATCCAATCATACCACTGTTACCATGGTAAAACTGTTACGCAAACAATCATACCACAGTTACCATGGTAAAATTGTTACACAAACAATCATACCAGTTACCATGGTAAAAATGTTACAAAAATAATCATACCACAGTTACCATGATAAAACTGTCATACAATCATACCACTGTTACCATGGTAAAACTTACACAATCATACCACTGTTACCATGGTAAAACTTACACAATCATACCACTGTTACCATGGTAAAACTGTTATACAATCATACCAGTGTTACCATGGTAAAACTGTTATACAATCATACCAGTGTTACCATGGTAAAACTGTTATACAATCATACCACTGTTACCATGGTAAAATTGTTACACAAACAATCATACCAGGTACCATGGTAAAAATGTTACAAAAATAATCATACCACAGTTACCATGATAAAACTGTTATACAATCATACCACTGTTACCATGGTAAAATTGTTACACAAACAATCATACCAGGTACCATGGTAAAAATGTTACAAAAATAATCATACCACAGTTACCATGATAAAACTGTTATACAATCATACCACTGTTACCATGGTAAAATTGTTACACAAACAATCATACCAGGTACCATGGTAAAAATGTTACAAAAATAATCATACCACAGTTACCATGATAAAACTGTTATACAATCATACCACTGTTACCATGGTAAAATT
The DNA here is from genome assembly GCF_002113885.1 of Mizuhopecten yessoensis. Taxonomy (NCBI): domain Eukaryota; kingdom Metazoa; phylum Mollusca; class Bivalvia; order Pectinida; family Pectinidae; genus Mizuhopecten; species Mizuhopecten yessoensis. The sequence goes on from NW_018407845.1 coordinate 780,251, forward strand.
CTAACACAATCAATCATACCACAGTTACCATGGTAAAACTGTTACCCAAACAATCATACCACTGTTACCATGGTAAAATTGTTACACAAACAATCATACCAGGTACCATGGTAAAAATGTTACAAAAATAATCATACCACAGTTACCATGATAAAACTGTTATCCAATCATACCACTGTTACCATGGTAAAACTGTAACACAATCAATCATACCACTGTTACCATGGTAAAACTGTTTCACAAACAATCATACCACAGTTACCATGGTAAAACTGTTACAAAAGTAATCATACCACAGTTACCATGGTAAAACTGTTATACAATCATACCAGTGTTACCATGGTAAAACTGTTACACAAACAATCATACCACAGTTACCATGGTAAAACTGTTATACAATCATACCACTGTTACCATGGTAAAACTGTTATACAATCATACCACAGTTACCATGGTAAAACTGTTACACAAACAATCATACCACTGTTACCATGGTAAAACTGTAACACAATCAATCATACCACTGTTACCATGGTAAAACTGTTATACAATCATACCACAGTTACCATGGTAAAATTGTTACACAAACAATCATTCCAGTGTGGCCATAGAAAAACTGTGGCACAAGCAATCATACCACAGTTACCATGGTAAATGTGTTAAACAATCATACCACAGTTTCCATGGTAAAACTGTTATACAATCATACCAATGTTACCATGGTAAAACTGGTACACAAACAATCATACCTCAGTTTCCATGGTAAAACTGTTATACAATCATACCACTGTTCCCATGGTAAAACTGTTACAAAAACAATCATACCACTGTTCCCATGGTAAAACTGTTACAAAAGTAATCATACCACAGTAACAATGGTAAAACTGTTATACAAACATACCACAGTTACCATGGGAAAACTGTAACACAATCAATCATACAACTGTTACCATGGTAAAAATGTTACAAAAATAATCATACCACAGTTACAATGGTAAAACTGTTATACAATCATACCAGTGTTACCATGGTAAAACTGCTATACAATCATACCACTGTCACCATGGTAAAACTGTTATACAATCATCCCACAGTTACCATGGTAAAATTGTTACACAAACAATCATACCACTGTTACCATGGTAAAACTGTTACCCAGCAGGAAAATGAAATGTATTCCAAGTGAACTTTACAGCAGAAATAGACATAAAATCTTAAATGTGGCTGTTTTTCTTGAGTGAATTGAAATAGCATGACAGGTTTCACAATCTTAAGTTTCATCTTGTTTTTTTTTATCTTAGAATACAAGTCTTACTATTGATTTTTACTGCATTCAATCCTTTTCCCAGGGAGATATTAAACCTCAATGACAAGATCATGATGTCATCATTTGTATGTGGTAATGAAGACAAAGGTGTCTTGGGTTCTAATGTTGCTAGAAATTAATGTTTTGCAAGACATCAAATTAAGATAGATGCCACCAACCCATGTTTTTATAGCTAATCAAAACCAAATGCATAATAATCTTCTGAAATGTAATCATTTCACAGGGTGAATTCCTCTGATAAAAATAACTTAGTCTCCAGATAATCAAATGGGTGAAACCACAAACAGCATCTGTAGTAGTGGAGCAATGGATGAGACTGTTTCAGAAATGTTTGCTATGCTGCGTTATTGCTGAGGGAATCTGCATTAATAGATTGGGTCATGTGTGCTGGTTACTACATATCGGTGATGGCTTCCAGTAATGGTTATACAGGGATAGAGCTTGGAGCGTGTGATGGATTTAAAAGATGTAAGATATAATGACATGTCTGGTCGACTCAGCCCCCTGGCTTCTAACATTGTTGACAATATATATTATCTCTTTAGCTCTGTCCTATGACCATAAATCCCCTGCTGCCTTAGGCTGGATAGGAAATGCAAAAGTAGAAAGAAATAAATCAGTTGAAATTGTAATTAAATATTGATTTCCAATGGTTGCCATGCGACAGGGTTGTGAGCCTGGGCCACACCAGACCATGGTTGTTCCCTGCTGGAGCTGAGCTTGCTTTAGTGCTGCTATATATGGCCCTCTTCACACCAATAAAATTATCACCAACATCTGCCCAAAACTGTTTTTCTAACAATTTATAGAATGCTGTCTGCATGTCAACATATAATAGGCTAACTTGTTTTGACCATGACCTTCTTGCTCTTGCCAAGCTCATATTTCTTAGTGTATACCCTCTTTCACATGTCCTTTGCCAAATAGGTGTTAGCTTATTCCCTATGGGGGCTATGTTTTGCTAAAATAAAAGTCACCATTTAAGATTAGTCTTAGCAATCTGTCTGTCTTGATCGTATTTAATTTCAGTAACTTCCAAAGAACTTTAAAGGTCAGAATCGAAACTGCTTTATAATCCTTTTATTTAACTTAACTAATTTAATCATTGGGAAGGGCTATATACAGAGAGTAATTCTTTTGGTCATCATCTCGTCTCTGTTGACTTCTCTCAAGAATCCCCTTCTCAAGAGGCAGTGCCCAAAAAACATCTTAAATTTCCCAAGCACGGTAATAAAATCTGAACATATCGATTTGCAATTTGTGTCTAATCTGAGCAGTAGACCAAAGAGACCAAATTTTGCAACAAGTACACAGCAGCCAACCTACTGTTGAAGGCAGACAGAAATAGAACTACAGCTAGCAAAGCCAGTGACCCCAAAGCACATCTGCAGCCAAGCAATTGATTTTTGTGGTTGTCTCTAATTTGTACAGCTCTTAGCCATCTACCATCCATCTTTCAGCAGGCAGGAATCCAGAGCTGTTTCTGACAGACTTCAAAGTAAGCTAGTCCATAATGCAGCAATCACTAACAAGTATTAATCAGTTCTCACTCCAACGCCATATAATTATATTGATCCAAAAACTAAGCTCTCTCAACCAGTCGTTTTAAGCCAACAGACTATTTACATGAAAAGAGCATATTCCAACAGCAGATAATAGGTTTAACAATACAATATTCTTTATAGATTGCATATGATTTTGTGTTTATTACCAGGAATTCTTTTGATAATTATTGTGATGTGAGCTGGTGTAGCCATAATGAAGTTCTCTTATCAAAATTTAAGACTACTTACCAAACCTGGCCAGCTGATTGGCTGTTCAGAATTTTCGGGGTCAGCTCTCTCAGCCCAGACAACAGTGTGCTCTACGAGAAAAAGCTGGAAAATTTCATGAATGCGGACCCACTCTCGGCGCTGCCAGTGTCTGTCGTCAAACTCGACCAGAACCTGAAAAGGCAATTACAAAACGTTGAAGAACAATATTGTAACAAGTCTTCTATAATATCTGCATCCAAGTGGTCGATCAATACCACACAGAGATGGAAACAAATGATGGGAAACCACTAGGGATTCAGAGTGGGCGACAGCCTCAGCACTCAGACACTCACTCCGACTGGTCGTGCTGCGGTAAAGACCATACACAACACAACATACATCTACAACTAATACAGACCTCATTTTGTTGTAAAACAACTCACTATTAACCTCTTTTTACACGTTTTTATTACGACAGGTAAGGTTGTATGTCTGCAATACTCCACATACATCAGTACCAAAACATCTGTATACTTCTTTAACAAGAGGCCCTATTGGCCTGTATCAGTCATATGTTATTCAATGCTTTTGACAAACACATTTCACATCAAAGACCTCCAAATTGTGTCATAGTCAAATTAATTTGAACAAACATGATAACAAGCAACAGGCTTAATATTATTACTTTACACATTATTAATCAGAACAAATTTGGTAGTGTGTTATCTGAGCAGGCTATGGGCCGAATGTGTTACTTCTCTAAACCTTTAAAACCTTTTAGAAGTCATTGTTCAAGTTTTTCATACACTTGAGTCGACCCCAGAAAGTGGGTAAAGGTTGTTTGCTCCAACAAACTAAATCAGCACGCTACAGGTGAAATATTATTACTCTAGACCTCATTTAGTATTGAGTTAAACATTTTAACACATTTGACCCCATATAACTATAAGAATTGTTAAAAGTTACTAATTTCTTCAAAGAAAATTTCTAGTCCTTCATAACAGCAAGCTACATGCCAAATACCATAACCATAAGCCTCATTATTATTTAGCGAAATTATTTAAATATTTACACATGTTTAACACTTGTGACCTTGAAACTAGGTCAAGGTCAAATATTCCGAAGGAACAGGCCAAATATCATGACGATAGACCTGTTGGATATTCAGGAATAGCAAGAAATGTCAAATTAAAGGTGTCATTTGAGTTAAAACCAAAAGTAAACATCGTTCCATTTATAGATAACTGTATATCATAGGTATCATATTTTGTTACAACATAGAAATACACCAATCATTGCCAGGACTGGTACTATCTGTTAATATAAAGATATATAGCTAGCAAGTCTCCCATTGGAATGTCTAAACTGATATATATTGTAACCAAAATGACCCATGGTGCTTACTTTCACATGAAAACTAATAAGTAATGTTTGTTATCAGCATCCTTTCATGGGCAAGTGACAACGATTGCATCACTTGAATGCAGACACAACCTTGCGCCAAATTTTCAAAGAAATTATAAGAAATGCTTTGAATTATATATTCCAAATGAGTACCACATGAAGCTAAGTAATGGAAGGGCAGTGTAACAAGGAAACAAAGCCAATCTTTGCCATGGCTGCCAGCGGTTCCCTAGATCTACAGCAGCTCTCAAAGACAAAGAGCAGCAGGAGCACCAGAATCAGACTCCAGGAGAAGCGTGGGAAAATGTATCTTACTTTCACATGTTCCTCGTGGGGAATGAAGTTTTTGCACTTATCTTTTCACGTGTCATATTTCAGGGTTTATGGGTTATGTATGCAATCAAGTCATTTCAGTTGCTCAGGGAAAAAGATAGGGCCCGCGCCAGAGGCCAGAGTCTGCTGATGCTTGGGTTCTTACTGTACTCAAGTGGATCACAGAATGAACACGCCAAAACATCAAGAATCTCAGGGATGTGCCAAAGTAGCGGACAGCATGGAATTAATTTAAGTTCTTTTGATACTGCGATGATTGAAGCACTTACTGCTTCATCATAAATAGGCAATAGAACTGCTGTACAGGATTTCCCCTAATCCACCTAGATTGAATGTTGTAGAAGTCAGCAGTGAACAGAGGAACCTGACAGACTGGTACACAGTTCTAAATTTAGGTCGCCTGCAATACCATGTGCAATTACAGTGCGACTAATTTTAAACTCAAACTTTTTGCTAATCACTATGAAGATATGCACACGTTCATATTTTCACAAACATTGAATTTATATGTAATACAACAGTAAATGAAAAAGTGAAATTTCAGTATTGTGGATAGTTTTTAGTCAATATGTGAAAGATTCATGTGTCATGTACAGTTACTCGTTAAACAAACATTACTAGCATCGAAAAAAACGTACAACCAATAGATTCCAGACGTCCAATATATGACAAAATAATACAAAAAGAACACAAACCAACACAGGTAACACTTACATACTTTAATAGGCAACTCGTCGGGGAACTTTTCAGGTAGCTATAGCTGGCCATGTGGGAACACACCGTGTGTACATTTTGTTTATAATCTACGTAGCACCAATAAACGCAAAAGAAACATTCATAACACAAAGTACTACTAATCGACCACGATCGTGTATGGATGCGATGATAAGTGGAATGATGACGATGATGTAGGAAATAATGAAAGTAAATATACATGACGGAAAAAGAAAGAGAGGTGTGAATGGTTGTATTATATGTAATGTAACAAACAAAAAAGAAGTAATAATTGAGTGAAAGGTACATTATGTATGGCGAACGAAAACACTCCTATGTTGAGGGCAACTATTGTTCGGGGATTGAGCCGGGCCAAGGGCCCTTCAACCCTGGCAATCCCTATACCAACTATTGCTGAAGAAATTAAAAAAAAAAAAAAAAAAAAAATTTTTTTTTCTTGTATCATGGTTTTAAAAGTGAAACACCAACAACAAACTTCTACTTATAAGTACAGGAAGTGTTCATGTCAAGATGTTGGAAGAAAATCTTACAATATCTTAAACAGTTATATTTTTATTTACATTGGAATTAACTATGGTAGTACATTTTTATAGATAACAATGAAGTTAAAACATCAATCCTTCATGATCTCAAACAGCAACAAAACAGGTCTATTGTTACTATCAAGTCTGACACGCACACACATACACTTATCATTCAAATGGAAACTTGTATGACTGGACAAGAGCCTACTAAAATGTAGCTATTAAGCCATTAGTGTCCATTAAAGTGGTCATGTACAGTGTAGTCAGCGTGACTAATGCTTTTCATCATCAAGCTAGATGTTAACCTTCATCACACACCTGTTAACAGGTAGTTATATCACACATACATAGTTAACTGTGAACGGGAGTACCTATGGTATTTACATAGGAGGATGTACACAATGTAGCTCCACAAACAATTTCTTTGCCACAAAAACGCGAAGTAGTTCACATGTATTTACTATTAAGTGAGTCTACATGTAATTGTTTTGGCTCTGCTAGTACACAACTTCCAATCAATCTTATGATACAAGGGAAGCAACTCAAAATACTGACTGATACAAGTTAAACAAGGTGGTGTTGCTTATAAGTGTTACTTCCCTTACACCTAACCACAGCCAGTGTTTGTTTACATTCTGTCAGTTTTGCTGTTGAACTAGAACAAAATAATATTTATGGTTTAAATGAAACCTAACATCTTGCCAGGAAAAATCAGGAAATATATTACTTTTTCAACTAAACTCACTCATTCTGACTTAGAATCTATAATGACATTGAATAATTAATATCAATACTGAAGAGATATACTGTCAAATCATTAGAAACCTAGACAAGAATTTACTAAAGAAAAAAAACAGCATTGTTATCAACTGACATTGATTATGATTATATTCTGCCATATGTACGTAAAATGTGTTCATTTAGGGTTCCCTTTATACTTTAGAATGTCTTGCCCTACAATGAATGATGGCCTTTAACTTCAATTGGATTCCTGGCAGGTTTTATATACTTTAGAATGTCTTGCCCTACAATGAATGATGGCCTTTAACTTCAATTGGATTCCTGGCAGGTTTTAAAATGTTCCAGAAAATATTTTTCAGTAGAAATCTAGCAAAATTGACTTTAAGATTTATAATTAACAAAGTTAACAAAACAAAGTCAGAAGCTGAAAATTTATCATACCAGAAAAACAAACATTATAGTTTAGCTCAATACAGTCTTACTGAAGTCAGTGAAGCAGAAATAAAGGTGACAGTATATAATGCTTGATGACAGTGGGACTTATGGTGTCAGTGGAATGAAGCTAATGCTTAATTATAATTATTGAATGATTATATGTACTAGTTAACTCCAGAAGGACATCATTTTGGCCTGAAAAAACGTTTCTGTTCTATAAACAGGAAGTTGCATTGGCGAGACTAATAACATGACAACTCCGGACCCGACTTTCAGGAATTAAAGAAATTCAAAAGTAAATAATTTTAAATAGAAATAAAAAGAAACATAAATACATCCATCACTCTATTAAATAGTTAATCTATATTATAATAATTGCAAACAGGAAGAGAAAAAAACCTAAAATAATTCATGGAAAATTTCCAATATTTTGAAAAATCCGTTTACTGTCTGTACATGTATGTAAATGCATTTTACATGGGGCAAGTAGAAAATATTATTGGTCAAGCGGATTTCTAAGGTCTACTTGCCCGGGACAAAAGCTCTGAATTTATTTTTTACAGCCCTGTACTGCATTTTACTTCATACATCCTTTACAACCTTCCAAAATTCTTGACCTGGTGTAGGAATTGTTCCCTTTACTAATATTTCAAAACCCTACACCTGGTAGCTCAGTTAGTTAGAGAAACAGCACAACAATCCGAGTCCTGGTATAGCTTAATGTTTACACTCAGAACACTGTTGTTGGCTGTATTTTGTTAATGTTGTCTCATCTATAGCATAAAGTCCTGCAAAGTATGGTCTTCTTTTCAGCAAAGCTTTAGTGATGCCAGAAAAAACCGCTTTCCAAATCATTAACAGTTACAGTTTTTGGCAGTGGTACAGGGCTCTTTAATCAAGTTGTCTTCAGGAAAACAAAGTGTGAACTGGCAGATGCTCTCCTTACTAAAATATGTCCTGTCAATAATTTTGAAGGGCATATAAAAACCTACCTATCTTACCCTATTTTTTGTGGAATTATAAATTTAATTGATCTTTTTGTTGCAGATTCGGACCTTTGGTTGACCTGTCAGCTAGCTAGTGTGTGAATCCATGGAGGAAGTTTAATGGAGAAGACACTCTGACTAGTCACTACACAGGGAGGCCTTGTATCATAATACAAAACTTACACATTCATAAGTCACAAATGTTGTAGTAACCAGGTTTGGAGAGCAGATATCTCAGTGACCTTGACCTTTCCAGAGTTGGCAAGTATCCAGGATCTGCCAAGTATGATAGATACATAGACAAACTGTGTACAACATTATCACACAAATACATTACATTCCAAATATTAATGTCAGATTTAAAAAATAAATTTCTGTTTTATATGATATTTAAGAACACTGTTATTATCATATAATCTGACATAATAAAAATGTAAAGAATATTTAACTCATCCATCCCTGAAGACACATTTGAACTCTTCCAATTCAAAGGATGGAATAGTTCATTATGAAATTTCAGGGGTGAATGAGTTAACATAGTGGTTGTCACAAAAAAAGAAAATGAGTGACATTGGTTTGAAACTGTATAACAGATTTTACCTCTTGCTGTTTTAAATTATTTGTTTGGCTTCAAGGACAGATAATATTGAGAGAGATTAATAATGAGATGACTGATTTTTGTTTTAAAGTTTAGATCCCTAACATTGTGTCTTTAAACAGACTTCATGCATATGTCTCTAGGAAAGTATCTAAAGCAATCTCTACCCTAGTGTCTCTGGTGGATTTGTAAACACCTTTAAATGTCTGAACCAGTCTCTACCCTAGTGTCTCGGGGGGATTTGTAAACACCTTTAATTGTCTGAACCAGTCTCTCCCCTAGTGTCTCTGGTGGATTTGTAACCACCTTTAAATGTCTGACCCAGTCTCTACTCTAGTGTCTCGGGTGGGATTGTAAACACCTTTAAATGTCTGAACCAGTCTCTACTCTAGTGTATCAGGGTAAATTTTCCCATGGTATATGGAGATTTTATGAAACACACTTAAACATCTGAGGCAAATCTCCAAAACAGATACCCATAGAGCTGGATACCCAGGGTCTATATTAGATAGCAGAGGATGTGTGAAGCAGTTAATACCCTGGGTCTGTAAGACAGATACCAAAAGACTAAAAGGCATGAAGCAAAGTATGTATTTAACTAGGATCTATAGGAGATAATTAATCCATGGTGTGTAAAGCAGTCAAGACCTTTATCTCAACGACATATACCCTTATTATACCCTTGGGGTAGTATTTACCCTGGAACTCTAGGACAGATACCCATAGAACATGGGGTAGTATTTACCCTGAAGCTCTAGGACAGATACCCATAGAACATGGGGTAGTATTTACCCTAAAGCTCTAGGACAGATACCCATAATACATGGGGTAGTATTTACCCTAAAGCTCTAGGACAGATACCCATAGAACATTGGGTAGTATTTACCCTGAAGCTCTAGGACAGATACCCATAGAACATGGGGTAGTATTTACCCTGAAGCTCTAGGACAGATACCCAGAGAGCATGGGGTAGTATTTACCACGAAACTCTAGGACAGATACCCTGAGAGCATGGGGTAGTATTTACCATGGAACTCTAGGACAGATACCCATAGAGCATGGGGGAGTATTTACCCTGAAGCTCTAGGACAGATACCCAGAGAGCATGGGGTAGTATTTACCACGAAACTCTAGGACAGATACCCTGAGAGCATGGGGTAGTATTTACCATGGAACTCTAGGACAGATACCCTGAGAGCATGAGGTAGTATTTACTATGGAACTCTAGGACAGATACCCAGAGAGCATGGGGTAGTATTTACCATGGAACTCTAGGACAGATACCTATAGAACATGGGATAGTATTTACCATGGAACTCTAGAACAGATACCTATAGAACATGGGGTAGTATTTATCATGGAACTCTAGGACAGATACCCATAGAGCATGAGGTAGTATTTACTATTGGATCACCAGGACAGATACCCCAGGAGGTGTTTACCCTGGGTCTCTGTTACACAGCTAACCAAGGATGTGTCCCTAAATGTTTATAACCTGGGTCCCTTAAAGACAGATACCCTAAGAGCTGTAAACAAGATTTTATCCTTGGTCCCTAGGATAGATGCCCCTGGGGGTGGGTTTAATCTCATTCATTTTAAGACAGATACCCTCAGAGCTGTAAACAAGTGTTTACCCTTTGGTCCCTAAGATAGATGCCCCTGGGTGTGGGTTTAATCTCATTCATTTTAAGACAGATACCCTCAGAGCTGTAAACAAGTGTTTACCCTTTGGTCCCTAATTTAGATGCCCCTGGGTGTGGGTTTAATCTCATTCATTTTAAGACTGATACCCTTAGAGCTGTAAACAAGTGTTTACCCTTTGGTCCCTAAGATAGATGCCCCTGGGTGTGGGTTTAATCTCATTCATTTTAAGACTGATACCCTTAGAGCTGTAAACAAGTGTTTACCCTTTGGTCCCTAGGATAGATGCCCCTGGGTGTGGGTTTAATCTCATTCATTTTGAGACAGATACCCTCAGAGCTGTAAACAAGTTTTTATCCTTTGGTCCCTAGGATAGATGCCCTAAGACATGAAAAACAGTCATTCTATCTACTCTTGATCAGGTCTCCATGAATGTGAAGAAGACTTTTTCAACACTCATCCTCTTAAACAGATGTGGCCTTTGTTCTAGTCCTTGTGCAAACAAAGAGTATGACACCAGTAGTGATGACCAATCACTGGGTCAATGTTCCTGTGGTCACTGATCCTCAGGCCAGCAGCACCGACTAACCTATATACCAATGAACCTAGATTGATTCCTACTGTTACTGTCTCCTGTAGCATCCCATTGATCTGACATGCTGTAGCGTGGTCCTGATAGGTGATCAATGAACTGGAAACAACCTTATGCTCCCTAAAACACATTCCTTCTCATGCAACTGTCACTTCTGGTGCTATCACTGAAATAAGGACACATGATTTTCTGTTCAATACAAACCTAATTAGCCCAAGAGATAACCATTAATTACATATCCTTGAGATGTCCATTTTCAAATAAGGACAATGTGTTTACAGCTGTTTACAGCTGTTAACAACACTTAAGACTGTAGCCAAACAGTGATCCATCTTTGGAAACAAGACAAGTGATTTGTCCTGACTTAGTAACACCATTAGTACAAGGACTATGACACCTCCACTTCAGGCGTTCAGACACCTGCTGGAGACCACCCTTCATTGCTGATATAAACAACTCTACCTAGCTGTTACCAATTCACTTATGAAACAATATCTACATCACAATTCAACACCAAACATTTCTTGAAATCCATTTTGATGGTAAAATGATCTGTGTTCAATTTTGGAATAGAGTATACATGCTAAGTTGGCTTATTTCAGAAGCAGATTCCTGATTTTTCAACTGCATTTTCAACTTTTATAAGGATTCCAGTACCAGGATTGGAACCCTGGATTTCAGGTGTTATACTATCACTTACAGACTGAGCTTCAGGCGTTATACTATCACTAACAGACTAAGCTTTAGGCGTTATACTATCACTACCAGACTGTGCTTCAGGCATTATACTATCACTACCAGACTGTGCTTCAGGCATTATACTATCACTACCAGACTAAGCTTCAGGCATTATACTATCACTACCAGACTGTGCTTCAGGCGTTATACTATCACTAACAGACTAAGCTTCAGGCGTTATACTATCACTACCAGACTGAGCTTTAGGCGTTATACTATCACTAACAGACTGAGCTTTAGGCGTTATACTATCACTAACAGACTAAGCTTCAGGCGTTATACTATCACTAACAGACTAAGCTTTAGGCGTTATACTATCACTAACAGACTAAGCTTTAGGCGTTATACTATCACTAACAGACTGATCTTTAGGCGTTATACTATCACTAACAGACTAAGCTTCAGGCGTTATACTATCACTAACAGACTGAGCTTTAGGCGTTATACTATCACTAACAGACTAAGCTTCAGGCGTTATACTATCACTAACAGACTGATCTTTAGGCGTTATACTATCACTAACAGACTAAGCTTCAGGCGTTATACTATCACTAACAGACTGAGCTTTAGGCGTTATACTATCACTAACAGACTAAGCTTCAGGCGTTATACTATCACTAACAGACTGATCTTTAGGCGTTATACTATCACTAACAGACTAAGCTTCAGGCGTTATACTATCACTAACAGACTGAGCTTTAGGCGTTATACTATCACTAACAGACTAAGCTTCAGGCGTTATACTATCACTAACAGACTGATCTTTAGGCGTTATACTATCACTAACAGACTAAGCTTCAGGCGTTATACTATCACTAACAGACTGAGCTTTAGGCGTTATACTATCACTAACAGACTAAGCTTCAGGCGTTATACTATCACTAACAGACTGAGCTTTAGGCGTTATACTATCACTAACAGACTAAGCTTCAGGCGTTATACTATCACTAACAGACTGAGCTTTAGGCGTTATACTATCACTAACAGACTAAGCTTCAGGCGTTATACTATCACTAACAGACTGAGCTTTAGGCGTTATACTATCACTAACAGACTAAGCTTCAGGCGTTATACTATCACTAACAGACTGATCTTTAGGCGTTATACTATCACTAACAGACTAAGCTTCAGGCGTTATACTATCACTAACAGACTAAGCTTTAGGCGTTATACTATCACTAACAGACTGTGCTATCTGGTCAACGCAAGTATCCTTGCCAAACTTTTCTACAGTTATATCCAAAACAAAATAAAAGGGATGGCGCTGGTGTATATATGCGAAAAACCAGTGCAGTGGGAAATGGATCCTTAATTTTGCTTAAGTTCAATTGATTTAATGATTAGTACAGCTAAAACCATGCATTTTACACAATCACTTTGTTCGATACCCTATACCTTTAGGGTAATTGTAAATTTAGTAATTTTCAGACAATTTTAGATTTTCTAAATGGCTTCCCTCCCATAAAAATATTGTGAATCTAGGATCTAGATTAATTAGTTGGAATACATGAAATATGAAAATTTCAACATCATAAAAATAGGTTTATAACAAAAGTGAAACGAACTTCTACTAGGCATAATACAAAGTTATGGATCTGCTAACTTGATTTTTTTCAATAATCTGTTAGTTTTACATGGTTCAAACAAGTATGATGTAAATAATTGTTATATTACATAGTAAATTTCACTACTGATATGGTAGTGTATTACTCAGCCTTAATTAAACCCATAGCTGCCGCATCAACCGGAATGATGAGCAAGCAATATAATAGCTAAGCCAATCACACTAATGCAATATAGAGATCATGTATCTGCAGCAAAGCAATTTTCATTTAGTATTTAACTAATTCTACAAAGGGAGATTAACCAGTTTTATCTCCTTCTCATGTGGACAGGGTTAAAACTGTCAGAGTTAAATAATAAAAGGTGGTTTGGATTGAAATCTTGTAAAAGGCTCGAGTTCCCCAGTACCCTATATCAACATGTACAATCTGCTGTGTGCTGACATCCTCTCCAAACTGATATGATCAATATCAGCTCTCTCCTCTATCCCAACACAATGCAACAGTTCTGCTACATGTAACAACAAAAACCCTGGAGGAAGCTCCAAAGAAAAGGTCACAGATTCCATTCACAAAAGTGGGAGGCACAGATCAGATTTTAGCATTCCAGCTACATCATCTAAAAGCTTGAGAAATATTATCAATATTTATTGATTACCTAACATGGTTGTTGGAAAATATAGGGGCACTCTTTAAAATTGTAGAGCATAAAAGCCTGCTGCCAGCTGTAGTGTCTCGAGATAGCAACGTTTATGGGATGCTGGATAGAGTCTGTGGTGGAGACCTGATATAACAGGTTAAGTAGTACTGTGATCTTCAGGAAAACAGTATTAGAACATCCCCCCACAACTATACTATCACTGCTAGAGACTGTGGTGGAGACCTGATATAACAGGTTAAGTAGTACTGTGATCTTCAGGAAAACAGTATTACAACATCCCCCCACAACTAAACTATCACTGATAGAGTCTGTGGTGGAGACCTGATATAGCAGGTTAAGTAGTACAGGATCATCAGGAAAACAGTATCATCAACATCCCCCCACAACTATACTATCACTGATAGAGTCTGGGGTGGAGACCTGATATAACAGGTTAAGTAGCACAGGATCATCAGGAAAACAGTATTACAATATCCCCCCACAACTATACTATCACTGATAGAGTCTGGGGTGGAGACCTGATATAACAGGTTAAGTAGTACTGGATCATCAGGAAAACAGTATTACAACATCCCCACACAACTAGACTATCACTGATAGAGTCTGTGGTGGAGACCTGATATAACAGGTTAAGTAGTACTGTGATCTTCAGGAAAACAGTATTACAACATCCCCCCACAACTATACTATCACTGTTAGAGTCTGTGGTGGAGACCAGATGTAACAGGTTAAGAAGTACAGGATCATCAGGAAAACAGTATCATCAACATCCCCCCACAACTATACTATCAGTGATAGAGTCGGTGGTGGAAACCTGATGTAACAGGTTAAGTAGTACAGGATCATCAGGAAAACAGTATTACAACATCCCCCCACAACTATACTATCAGTGATAGAGTCGGCGGAGGAAACCTGATGTAACAGGTTAAGCAGTACAGGATCATCAGGAAAACAGGATTACAACATCCCCCCACAACTATACTATCACTGATAGAGTCTGTGGTGTAGACCTGATATAACAGGTTAAGAAGTACAGGATCATCAGATCAGATCATTATACTATACATGTGTACTGATAGATCTTAATACTGCAGGGTAAATCACAACCATACACCATTATACTATACATGTGTACTGATAGTCCTTAATACTGCAGAGTAAATCACAACCATGCACCATTGTACTATACATGTATACTGATAGATCTTTATACTGCAGGGTAAATCACAACCATGCACCATTGTACTATACATGTGTACTGATAGATCTTAATACTGCAGGGTAAATCACAACCATACACCATTGTACTATACATGTGTACTGATAGTCCTTAAAACTGCAGAGTAAATCATAACCATACACTATTGTACTAAACACGTGTACTGATAGTCCTTAAAACTGCAGAGTAAATCACAACCATACACCATTGTACTATACATGTGTACTGATAGTCCTTAATACTGCAGGGTAAATCACAACCATACACTATTGTACTACACATGTGTACCGATAGTCATTAATACTGCAGGGTAAATCACAACCATGCACCTTTGTATATACATGTGTACTGATAGATCTTAATACTGCAGGGTAAATCACAACCATACACCATTGTACTATATATGTGTACTGATAGTCCTTAATACTGCAGGGTAAATCACAACAATACACTATTGTACTATACATGTGTACCGATAGTCCTTAAAACTGCAGAGTAAATCATAACCATACAACATTATACTAAACATGTGTACTGATAGACCTTAATACTGCAGGGTAAATCACAACAAAACAACATTGTACTATACATGTATACTGATAGTCCTAAATACTGCAGGGTAAATCACAACCATACAACATTATACTATACATGTGTACTGATAGTCCTAAATATTGCAGAGTAAATCACAACCATACAATATTATACTATACATTTGTACTGATAGTCCTTAATACTGCAGAGTAAATTGCACCAATACAACATTTTACTATTTATAGTTTTTAATACTGCAGGATAAATCACAACAAAGTAGTGACCTAACAGTGTACACAAGAAATAAACCTGTTTGATGTTAGATCTCCTATAGCCACAATGTAAACATGGTTGACCTAAATAGATATCTAACTCCACATGGAGTTCTCTATCATCACATTGTAGAGACAGGAAATGTTTATGAGGTCCCAAGCTTTAGACCTATAAACTATAACCACTAGAGGGTTTACCCATGTTTACAGTACATTCTTTATACATATACTGGTGTCTACAAAGTTTATACCTAGATTTCCTGTATCAGACCTTGCTGATACACACAACAGTCGTGATACTCGTAGTAATTCTGGAACCAATACATTACACACAGACAACAGTGTTAACCCTGACGAAGAATCTGGTCCAAACATTGACATTATATAACAGCACAGGCAGTCCAAGTTCTATGTCATTAACCCGGACTAGCACAAACATTTCATTAAATTCGTTTCACCCTAGGGTATAATGTACCGTATTTTGTTGTTGTTTATATTTGATGTTTCAGTATCAAAATAATTGTGTAAAGGTTTGTATCATTTCTATATGTACGACAATTGTACTGACTTTATTAAGGAGAAAACAGCTTGAATTTTACCATACTTTTGTCTACACTTCAGATTATCATGAAATGCATATATCTATATCAATTACTTAGTCCACATAACCAGTAATCAGTAGGACCCATCTTAGTTCACCTGGGGCCTCCGCTGGGATAACAAAAATCTGTTGTTTTTCTCTTATTTCCTGTATTTATATTCCTATTTAAACATGTTAAAACTTAATGTCGTTATATATATATATGGCATGGTGTCAGGACCTTCTAGATCGACCTTCACCTTTATTTTGTTTTTTTATAAAAGCTGCCAGATGACAGTAACAAAGCTGGTGCCTACAACCTGTGACCATTGGACTGGGCAGACCACTGGTATGTATTATATGGCAATATATAACATACAAATGAAAGCATCTTTGGTTAACAGAATTTCACTCAATTTTATTTTCTGTTATATAATAAATTTACAAAGTTAACAGTTTCACGTCATGTTTCTTGGAATCTACTGAAATTGATAACTTGTTTCAGTTTCAATACATAATTTTACCTCAATATAGATTGAAGTTTACACTGTAGTCGATTACGTTAGTATATGTGTACCATACACAGGTATGTGTATCAATCCTGTTGCCCTAATTTAACCCCAGTTATATATAGGATTTGCTGACAGCTAATAATTAGGAATTATGTATATATACATATGCACACAATCCCCAGACACATGCAAATAATTATTGTGGGAACCAGCTGGGTTGTAGCTATGCTATAGTACACACCCATAATATAGCACATCTCATAACAGTGCAATACACTTAACACTACAATGTATGTGTAGGGCTTGTACAGGTAGGACAGTAAACACTCAGCTGGAACAGGGCATGTCAGGGTCTCCACTGTCAAACAGCAATGTACCAATAGCTTAATAAACAATACAGCACAGGGCATGTCAGGGTCTCCATTGTCAAACAGCAATGTACCAATAGCTTAATAAACAATACAACAAAGGCGATGTCAGGGTCTCCAGTATCAAACAGTAATGTACCAATAGCTTAATAAACAATACAACACAGGGGATGTCGGGGTCCCCAGTATCACACAGCAATGTACCCATAGCTTAATAAACAATACAACACAGGGCATGTCAGGGCCTCCACTGTCACACAGCAATGTACCAATAGCTTAATAAACAATACAACAAAGGGGATGTCAGGGTCTCCAGTATCAAACAGTAATGTACCAATAGGTTAATAAACAATACAGCACAGGGGATGTCAGGGTCCCCAGTGACAGTAAACACTCAGCTGGAACAGGGCATGTCAGGGCCTCCACTGTCAAACAGCAATGTACCAATAGCTTATAAAAAATACAGCACAGGGGATGTCAGGGTCCCAGTATCATACAGCAATGTACCAATAGCTTAATAACCAATACAGCACAGGGCATGTCAGAGTCCGCAGTATCACACAGCAATTGCAATGTACCAATAGCTTAATAAACAATACAGCACAGGGGATGTCAGGGTCCCCAGTGACAGTAAACACTCAGCTGGAACAGGGCATGTCAGGGCCTCCACTGTCAAACAGCAATGTACCAATAGCTTATAAAAAATACAGCACAGGGGATGTCAGGGTCCCAGTATCATACAGCAATGTACCAATAGCTTAATAACCAATACAGCACAGGGCATGTCAGAGTCCGCAGTATCATACAGCAATATGTAATAGCTTAATAAACAATACAGCGCAGGGCATGTCAGGGTCCCCAGTATCATACAGCAATACGTAATAGCTCAATAAACAATACAGCACAGGGCATGTCAGAGTCCGCAGTATCACACAGCAATTGCAATGTACCAATAGCTTAATAAACAATACCGCACAGGGCATGTCAGGGTCCCCAGTATCACACAGCAATGTACCAATAGCTTAATAAACAATACAGCACAGGGGATGTCAGGGTCTCCACTGTCAAACAGCAATGCACCAAAAGCTTAATAAACAATACAACACAGGGCATGTCAGGGTCCCCAGTATCAAACAGCAATGTACTAATAGCTTAATAAACAATATAACACAGGGGATGTCAGGGTCTCCAGTACTTAATAAACAATACCGCACAGGGCATGTCAGGCTCCCCAGTATCACACAGCAATGTACCAATAGGTTAATAAACAATACAGCACAGGGCATGTAAGGGTCCCCACTGTCAAACAGCAATGTACCAATATCTTATAAACAATACAGCACAGGGGATGTCAGGGTCCCCAGTATCAAGCAGCAATGTACCAATAGCTTAATAAACAAAACAGCACAGGGCATGTCAGGGTCCCCACTGCCAAACAGCAATGTACCAATAGCTTATAAACAATACAGCACAGGGGATGCCAGGGTCCCCAGTATCACACAGCAATGTACTGCTGTTTGACAGGGTCCCCACTGTCAAACAGCAATGTACCAACAGCTTAATAAACAATACAGCACAGGGGATGTCAGGGTCTCCACTGTCAAACAGCAATGCACCAAAAGCTTAATAAACAATACAACACAGGGCATGTCAGGGTCCCCAGTATCACACAGTAATGTACCAATAGCAATGTACCAATAGCTTAATAACCAATACAGCACAGGGCATGTCAGGGTCCCCTCTGTCAAACAGCAATGTACCAATAGCTTATAAACAATACAGCACAGGGGATGTCAGGGTCCCCAGTATCAAGCAGCAATGTACCAATAGCTTAATAAACAATAGCGCACAGGGCATGTCAGGGTCCCCAGTATCATACAGCAATACGTAATAGCTTAATAAACAATACAGTAAAAAATACAGCACAGGGGATGTCAGGGTCCCCACTGTCAAACAGTAATGTACCAATAGCTTAATAAACAATACAACACAGGGGATGACAGGGTCCCCAGTATCACACAGCAATGTACTGCTGTTTGACAGGGTCCCCACTGTCAAACAGCAATGTACCAATAGGTTAATAAACAATACCGCACAGGGCATGTCAGGCTCCCCAGTATCACACAGCAATGTACCAATAGGTTAATAAACAATACAACACAGGGGATGTCAGGGTCCCCAGTATCAAACACCAATGTACCAATAGCTTAATAAACAATACAACAAAGGGGATGTCAGGGTCTCCAGTATCAAACAGTAATGTACCAATAGGTTAATAAACAATACAGCACAGGGGATGTCAGAGTCTCCAGTATCAAACAGTAATGTACCAATAGGTTAATAAACAATACAGCACAGGGCATGTAAGGGTCCCCACTGTCAAACAGCAATGTACCAATAGGTTAATAAACAATACAGCACAGGGGATGTCAGAGTCTCCAGTATCAAACAGTAATGTACCAATAGGTTAATAAACAATACAACACAGGGGATGTCAGGGTCCCCAGTATCAAACAGCAATGTACCAATAGGTTAATAAACAATACAGCACAGGGGATGTCAGAGTCTCCAGTATCAAACAGTAATGTACCAATAGGTTAATAAACAATACAGCACAGGGCATGTCTGGGTCCCCAGTATCATACAGCAATACGTAATAGCTTAATAAGCAATACAGCACAGGGCATGTCAGGGTCCCCACTGCCAAACAGCAATGTACCAATAGCTTATAAACAATACAGCACAGGGGATGTCAGGGTCTCCACTGTCAAACAGCAATGTAGCTTAATAAACAATACAGCACAGGGGATGTCAGGGTCTCCACTGTCAAACAGCAATGTGCCAATAGCTTAATAAACAATACAGCACAGGGGATGTCAGAGTCTCCAGTATCAAACAGTAATGTACCAATAGGTTAATAAACAATACAGCACAGGGCATGTAAGGGTCCCCACTGTCAAACAGCAATGTACGAATAGCTTATAAACAATACAGCACAGGGTATGTCAGGGTCCCCAGTATCATACAGCAATACGTAATAGCTCAATAAACAATACAGCACAGGGCATGTCAGGGTCCCCACTGCCAAACAGCAATGTACCAATAGCTTATAAACAATACAGCACAGGGGATGTCAGGGTCCCCAGTATCACACAGTAATGTACCATTAGCTTACTAAACAATACAGCACAGGGCATGTCAGGGACCCCAGTATCACACAGTAATGTACCATTAGCTTACTAAACAATACAGCACAGGGCATGTCAGGGGCCCCAGTATCACACAGCAATGTACCAATAGGTTAATAAACAATACAGCACAGGGCATGTCAGAGTCCGCAGTATCATACAGCAATATGTAATAGCTTAATAAACGATACAGCACAGGGCATGTCAGGGTCCCCAGAATCACACAGTAATGTACCATTAGCTTAATAAACAATACAGCACAGGGCATGTCAGGGGCCCCAGTATCACACAGCAATGTACCAATAGGTTAATAAACAATACAGCACAGGGGATGTCAGGGTCCCCAGTATCACACAGTAATGTACCATTAGCTTACTAAACAATACAGCACAGGGCATGTCAGGGGCCCCAGTATCACACAGCAATGTACCAATAGGTTAATAAACAATACAGCACAGGGCATGTCAGGGACCCCAGTATCACACAGTAATGTACCATTAGCTTACTAAACAATACAGCACAGGGCATGTCAGGGGCCCCAGTATCACACAGCAATGTACCAATAGCTTCATAAACAATACAACACAGGGGATGTCAGGGTCCCCAGTATCACACAGTAATGTACCAATAGCTTAATAAACCAATGTACCAATAGCTTAATAAACAATACAACACAGGGCATGTCTGGGTCTCCACTGTCAAACAGCAATGTACCAATAGCTTATAAAAAATACAGCACAGGGGATGTCAGGGTCCCAGTATCATACAGCAATGTACCAATAGCTTAATAACCAATACAGCACAGGGCATGTCAGAGTCCGCAGTATCATACAGCAATATGTAATAGCTTAATAAACAATACAGCACAGGGCATGTCAGGGTCCCCAGTATCATACAGCAATACGTAATAGCTTAATAAACAATACAGCACAGGGCATGTCAGAGTCCGCAGTATCACACAGCAATTGCAATGTACCAATAGCTTAATAAACAATACCGCACAGGGCATGTCAGGGTCCCCAGTATCACACAGCAATGTACCAATAGGTTAATAAACAATACAGCACAGGGCATGTCAGGGTCCCCACTGTCAAACAGCAATGTACCAATAGCTTATAAACAATACAGCACAGGGGATGTCAGGGTCCCCAGTATCACACAGCAATGTACCAATAGCTTAATAAACAATACAACACAGGGCATGTCAGGGTC
>NW_018407845.1:806007-879757 GCF_002113885.1 Mizuhopecten yessoensis
TTAATAAACAATACAGCACAGGGCATGTCAGGGTCCCCAGTATCACACAGCAATGTACCAATAGCTTAATAAACAATACAGCACAGGGGATGTCAGGGTCTCCACTGTCAAACAGCAATGTACCAATAGCTTAATAAACAATACAACACAGGGGATGTCAGGGTCTTCAGTATCACACAGAAATGTACCAATAGGTTAATAAACAATACAACACAGGGGATGTCAGGGTCCCCAGTATCGCACAGCAATGTACCAATAGCTTAATAAACAATACAGCACAGGGCATGTCAGGGGCCCCAGTATCACACAGCAATGTACCAATAGCATAATAAACAATACAGCACTGGGCATGTCAGGGCTCCCAGTATCACACAGCAATGTACCAATAGCTTAATAAACAATACAGCACTGGGCATGTCAGGGTTCCCAGTATCACACAGCAATGTACCAATAGCTTAATAAACAATACAACACAGGGGATGTCAGGGTCCCCAGTATCACACAGCAATACGTAATAGCTTCAACAATATAGCATTATCCATCATTATTCTTGTTTATTGTCAAACTGGAATACTTTAAAAAATAGCTTCAAAATAAATTTAGTATAATGTAAAGCTGTTCCTGTTAATTCTCCTATAGAAATACTAAAACAGTAGCAATATACAATATGTTACTTATCCGTCATAATAAACAATAAATAGCAGATATCTGTCATTATTCATTGTTTAAAATTCACCTTTTCCAAAATTATAACAATTATAGTAAGTGCAGTGGAGAAATTCTGACATCATTTAAACTATCAGGCATACAAATCATTCTTTCTCAATCCACATAGTACTACAGAAATATGTAATGAATATATGAGACTCAGCTTTATTCCAAACCATGACTGGTTGTTCTGTTCTACAAAGAAGAAGAATGATATCTTTTAGACCAACTTGTGAACATAAAGCAAAGGAAAGAAAGGCAAACTTTACAGGGATATAACAAGTTCAGGTGTGTGACAGTGAATGTGTGATGGAAATTGCCGATGAACATGTTATGAAAAGTGACAGTGAATGTGTGATGGACATTGACAGTGATTGTGTGATGGAAATTGCCCGTGAATGTGTGATGGACATTGACGGTAAATGTGTGATGGACATTGACAGTGAATGTGTGATGGAAATTGACAGTGAATGTGTAATGGACATTGACAGTGAATGTGTGATGGAAATTGCCGATGAACATGTTATGAAAATTGCCCGTGAATGTGTGATGGACATTGACGGTGAATGTGTGATGGACATTGACAGTGAATGTGTGATGGAAATTGACAGTGAATGTGTGATGGACATTGACAGTGAATGTGTGATGACATTGACAGTGAATGTGTGACGGACATTGACAGTGAATATGTGATGGAAATTGACAGTGAATGTGTTATGAAAATTGACAGTGATTGTGTGATGGAAATTGCCCGTGAATGTGTGATGGACATTGACGGTAAATGTGTGATGGACATTGACAGTGAATGTGTGATGAAAATTGACAGTGAATGTGTGATGGAAATTGACAGTGAATGAGCGATGGAAATTGCCCGTGAATGTGTGATTGACATTGACGGTGAATGTGTGATGGACATTTACGGTGAATGTGTGATGGAAATTGACAGTGAATGTGTAATGGACATTGACAGTGAATGTGTGATTGACATTGACAGTGAATGTGTTATGGACATTGACAGTGAATGTGTGATGGAAATTGCCCGTGAATGTGTGATGGACATTGACGGTAAATGTGTGATGGACATTGACAGTGAATGTGTGATGAAAATTGACAGTGAATGTGTGATGGAAATTGACAGTGAATGTGTGATGGAAATTGCCCGTGAATGTGTGATTGACATTGACGGTGAATGTGTGATGGACATTGACAGTGAATGTGTGATGGAAATTGACAGTGAATGTGTGATGGACATTGACAGTGAATGTGTGATGGACATTGACAGTGAATTTGTGATTGAAATTGACAGTGAATGTGTGATGGACATTGACAGTGAATGTGTGATGAAAATTGACGGTGAACGTGTTATGAAAATTGACAGTGATTGTGTGATGGAAATTGCCCGTGAATGTGTGATGGACATTGACGGTGAATGTGTGATGGACATTGACAGTGAATGTGTGATGGACATTGACAGGGAATGTGTGATGGAAATTGACAGTGAATGTGTGATGGAAATTGACAGTGAATGTGTGATGGATATTGACAGTGAATGTGTGATGAAAATTGACAGTGAATGTGTGATGGACATTGACAGTGAATGTGTGATGAAAAGAGACAGTGAATGTGTGATGAAAAGAGATAGTGAATGTGTCAAGAAAAGTGGCAGTTAATGCGTGATGAAAAGTGACAGTGAATGTGTGATGAAAAGAGACAGTGAATGTGTGGTGAAAAGTGACAGTGAATGTGTGATGAAAAGAGACCGTGAATGTGTGATGAAAAGTGACAGTGAATGTGTGATGGAAATTGACAGTGAACGTGTGATGGGAATTGACAGTGAACGTGTGACGGACATTGACAGTGAATGTGTGATGGACATTGACAGTGAATGTGTGATGAAAAGAGACCGCGAATGTGTGATGAAAAGAGACCGCGAATGTGTGATGAAAAGAGACCGCGAATGTGTGATGAAAAGAGACCGCGAATGTGTGATGAAAAGAGACCGAGAATGTGCGATGAAAAGTGACAGTGAATGTTTGATGAAAATTGACAGTGACTGTGTGATGGACATTGATAGTGAATGTGTGATGGATATTGACAGTGAATGTGTGTTGGACATTGACAGTGAATGTGTGATGGAAATTGACAGTGAATGTGATTCTTCCTCCTGATTGTTACATGTCTGACCCGGGCTCTCCTTTATAGCAGTTCATGTCAGTGTCCATGAACTGGGCCAATTGATCAGGGTAGGAATCTATCAATAATGTAGAACAAATACTTATATTTTCAATTTGTGATGACTACTGGATTCCAGACAACAGACCCATGTCCCATAGCATTTATGTATCTTGGGTTACAGGATTTAATTCATTGGTTTATAAATAAAAGCATGTCACAAAGATATTACATGTGTTTACCTAAAATATATGCAAGACAGAAACAAGGTCTTGACCACTGTTGTGAGGTAGTCCATGAACACAAGCATATTGTAGTTCTACATTTCTGTAATATTGAAAACCAATACCATGAGAGTACAGTGGTGCCTGTTTGTTCCTACTTCATTACTAAGACCATGCTGTGTCAGTTACCTTCCTTACAAAGGCATCAGTGTACATTCAAGGTCATCTTCTGTTTGAAATATTCATGTGACTGGGTTTAAAATACAACACATTAGGTTGGTGAATGGTATGTACCTTATTTACAGATGGGTGATGGCTCGGGTTACATGTGAACATCTACCTGTCGGGTATAAACTCCTCACTGCATGCAGGTGGCAGTTACAGGCGTATACAACAATTATTTTACATTGTACCGTGTTGATACATTTAGCCAGATACAGTACATGCAACAAAGATTGGTCATGGCACCAATTTTGTAATTTTGTAATTTTGAAACAATCAGAGAATGTCCAACCTCTGGCCTTGAGCTGTCTGGTCATGAGGAGATGACCTAGCTCAGACCTATACTGTCTAGACACCTGTACAAGTGTACCTATCCTCCTTCCCATACTGTTACCTATATAAATCCTACAGGCAACCATTTATCTAACAGCTCCACAACCAAACAGTGATGAACAAATTGAAATTCCCTTGCATGACCAACGTTACATCTGTATCAATTCTTCTTGTTCAAAGTAATTGCATGCTTTACATAAACCTATTCACTTCACCAACCCGTACAACAAAAATCACTGTTCATTGAACCACAATGGCTATAGCAGGGTCTGGTGGTTGGACCAACAGTAATAACTATACATTGAACCACAATGGCTATAGCACGGTCTGGTGGTTGGACCAACAGTAATAACTATACATTGAACCACAATGGCTATAGCACGGTCTGGTGGTTGGACCAACATTAATCAGTTGGAAAACAAAATTGGCCAATTTTTCAAATTAAATTTCCTGAAAAAGAAATGCAAATATTTCCGTGTGCATTAATGGAGGATGCTAATTACTGGACAGGCATGTTTTGTTTTCAGTTTATATCTACCATCTAAAATTCCCTTACTGTGTTATAAGCTTTAATAATTAAAGCTTGATATAAACCAGTACATTAGTATCACATCATTATTTTACGTCCATGATCTGGACAAGCAACACAATGACCTCACCTTTCTAATCGTGACCTTGACTTAAGCCATAATGCATTTATGTATGGAGTAATGATTTTCATGTAAGACATTAAGTATGAATGTCAAAATAAGTTTCTTTCATGAATTAGAAGTGATAAAACTATCCCCTACGATGTTTTCTGAAACTGAAAAATGGCACAGAATCAAATGATGATCCCCTTTTTCATAAAACATAACAAGCTATCAAGTTTTATTTAACCAAACCAACAATGCTATAAAGATAAGTGTGGCACATGGCGGATAACTTGTTTGGTAAAGTTGAGCTTTTCAAGGTAATATCCTCATGTATTACACACAAACACTGTATACAACCACTGTTTACTAACAACAGGGCCATCAAGTTGTTGTTCAAGCCTGTTAACAAGCCACTGTTAATTATCCAATTGTACATCTGCTGATGGCCTTACATTCTGGGATACATACAATGCTTTTGTCATTCAGGAAGTTTGAAAAGCATTTAGATAATAAAGCTATTTATGTAAAACATTGAAAAGAGCTGTCAAACCACTAAAACAGATGCTTCTCACCGTGTTTGAATGGTCACATGCATTGAAACACAAATGTCAAGTGTACTACATCATGTATTTCCTGTGTTTAATTGGATAAATTGAAAGTCGATATCTATATTGCTACTCAGCAATAGTTAAACAAACTGCAATGCTTCAAACTTTGATGACACTTAAGGACCCCGTACACAGTCAAAGCCATTCAAAATGTTCACTCTCACCATGCCATAAAAACCTGTTTGACCTCTTATGTTGGGGATAAAAGAATGAACAGTTGCTATAAATCTCATGTGGAGATAGATGTCTGATTTACCAGATCTTCTTTTTAATTTCTGTACATTCTCTCCACCAATCAGCACACCCAACAACATGCATTAGCCTGTACATTCCTGGGCTAACAGGTGTCTTATCAAAAGTGCTAACAGGGGTTTTCTCAAAACGTAATTTTCAAATCGGTTCAACTGTTTCATAAGAGGATACTGATGAAATCAAGTGTGTTTGTCCCTGTCCTGTAAATGCATTAAGTTATTTTTAAGATTGCTGTCATCTGCATGAAAAGAGTAGGTCAATCTAGAAATATTATAACAAAAATACTCCAGTGCTTTGATAGATCTAGACGTAGGATCTACTACGGTTTCTCCTTGAATAGCACACATGTATAGCATGAAAAGGGACAGACTTTTATGATACTTCACGAGTGCAAGGCGAAAGTGAAAATATATAAAAAGTGTATTTTTACATGCCATTTACCAGTTTAGAAACGTTGTAGGTTTAAGTTTTAGCACTTCTAACTCATGAAAGAAACTTATTTTGACATTCATATATATATATATATGACAATTAATGGAAAACCACAGATACTTCTGCTAATTACATTACACAAACTGTATTAGATTCCAAAAATAATGAAGTGACAGAACATCTTATTGGACATTATGATAAACAGGGTGGGTTTTTTTTCGTGCTTATACTTCACAATTTTTAAAAATTAGAAAGTAATACTGCATGTAAATTTCAATTCAATTTTATTCTCTTTCACAATACAATGTATAGAGAAACATATTTACAATATAATATATAGTAATTGTAGTGTTCGTAGTCCGTAGTACACAGTACTTTTTCATAATAAATGCACATTTGTATCATCATGCATCTCCATTTTTCATTTTTCACATTTAGGTAATTACCCAACCACTAATTTTTCCCATTTTGACACAACACAATGTAGTGAATTGTAAACATATATATATATATATACTGATTAAATAGTTCCTCATACATCACAACTATCCTGAATATTTCAGGAGTTCAGATTTATTATAAATACAGTAAAGCAAGAAGCATCACGGACGGAGAACAGAGAACGGAAAAAGTCTTGCCTACCGTGGTTACATGTTCAATCTTACTAAACCACTATTCAGAAACATTTTGCCCAGACACTTGACATTTATAAAGACAAGCTTCAGCCACTTCACAAACCCAACGGACTTTAGGTCAGCAAGTCTAGACCTAGGTACAATTATAGACCACACTAATGGACTTGCAGGCTTTCTGAGAAAGCATGTAAGTGAAACAGAACAGGTTCTAAATCTGACCAGCATAAAGTGATAAACACATCAGGAACTACATCAGTTTACATTTTAGACCCTTTATGAGATCTTATTCTACTTTTATAAGAGCACAATTAAACTACCTAATTGATAACAATCACACAATGGGAATTGACCTCCGAGTTTCACGTCTGAACACCATCCTCTATAATCTAGTCTTGAAAGTACCCGAGATTCAAAACAAAAACAAGTATTTTGTAAATTAGATTGGACCGCCCTGGGAATCATAAGTTGGTTATGTGAGAGCATCACTATAGCTAGTCAGATGAGCCAGGAACACATGCTCTTACACCGCGCTACTACAGTCCCTATACTACAGTAGGTAACAGTTAAACTACAGTTGTCAAGCTTCTGTGTCCAGCTTATCATATATTACAGGTAGCTGTTTCATTTTTGGACACCATCATCATAAAATATTACAGCTCCTGA
The DNA here is from genome assembly GCF_002113885.1 of Mizuhopecten yessoensis. NCBI lineage: Eukaryota > Metazoa > Mollusca > Bivalvia > Pectinida > Pectinidae > Mizuhopecten > Mizuhopecten yessoensis. The sequence continues at coordinate 812,892 of NW_018407845.1, forward strand.
GGAAGCAAAGCTCTAGGCAAGTCTTGGGTAAATTAGTAATATGTAGCAGAAATTCAGTCAAACATTCACCTTATTATCTGGATCTCCATAAAATTTGAAATGTTGCAATCAAATGTTACTTGAAACAGAAGGTAAAAAGGACAGAATTGAAAAAGGATTTTCAAAACAAAACTACAGAAATCTCTATAGAATTTACAATAAGCAAGACTTGTATTTAATCACAGCAACATCTTAACTTTGCATTTAACCCTTTCACCACTGTAGACCATAATCGACTCATCCATATCAATGCATTGTTGAGTCTACTAAAGTTACGTAGGGGTGAAAGGGTTAAGAAGTTATTCCCTCAATGCTACTTTGGAATCTGTATGCTTTGTATTCAATAATCACTACAGAGCTGGTGTGATTAAGTGCTTGGACTTAGCTAAAATGATTGGAAATACTTCTGTTTTTTCCCCCTTTGCACTTTAAATTGAAACTTTTGTACTTTTGCTTTGCACTTCTGTTAACTGAACAATGGCCCGAACAATTACAAATCTGTGTCAACAGTCTATGTTTGAAACATTCCACATGAACATTATGCTATAGTTTGATTTTATATAAAACATTTGTATAAAAGCTGCACTTTTTGTGTAGAAACACAGCCAGAAGGGAAATGTTTCAGCTTATACATTATAACCTGAAAAGCACTAGGATAAACCAAAGATTTCTGTAAAAAATACCATTTCACCTAGAACATATTTAGAGTAAACCTAGGCCTGTGCCCACAAAATAAACAAGCAGTTCTCTATCCAGCTTAAAAACACTTGTATTTATAGCTAAAGAGACCTTCTTACTAGAGTTACTCCAAGGAAGAAAAGGTTCAGTGCAAGTATGCTCAAATTTACCACATGATGCATTGATTTCAGTTTTACCCTGCAGACAGTACTCTGACAGTGTAGCTCTAGTGAAGTTGACAAATTCCGTCTTTTTGAGACAAACGTAAATTGTGATCATTCACAAGCGTTTTGAAAGTTGTTAGCAGGGATTTGTTTATCTATAAAAATGGCTTAATCTGCAGTTATCATTATTTGACAGGAATCAACTCTCAGCAGAGAGGAGGGTACCACTTCTATTGATTAAGAATTTAGCAATGAATACTGGGGAATAGCTAGTACAGGGCTAGACACACAACATGTCCTGGTAAACAAACAAACACAGCTGCAGCAATATAATGGTTAACTAACTCATTCATTTCCCAAAGAGAAAAGCTCCTCAGGAAAATCAAAATTAACAATTTCAAAAATGAATGCAGTATATTTGTTGTTTTCCTTTATGCTGGTACATGATGCAAGTGATGTTTCCCTATGGCCAAGGCACACAAATTACTCATTTCAGCACAGGCAGTTCTGATCAGTCAATAATCGGCTTTTTCATCAATGGGAACTAGCTTTATGAATGGGCAAGTATGTGAAAGTACTATTTCTGAACCAATAATATGTAAGGCAATGTGCAGCTAGTATGTAATCAAAATAAACACTATTTAACCTGCAGTGGAAGCATCCAGATATTTTTTTATCATTCTTTACTTGAAGCATGTTATATGCAAACGTACATCATGTGTGTGTAATATATATGATAATAATTTCTGTCAAGAGACAAACTAGCTGCATTGCCTGTGCATTTTAGAAGCAGTAGCTGCTTTGCTTACTGAGCTGTCATTACACAGCTTGGAGGGAATGTTGCCGTGCTGACTGAGCTGTCATTACACAGCTTGGAGGGAACGTTGCTGTGCTGACTGAGCTGTCATTACACAGCTGGGAGGGAATGTTGCCGTGCTGACTAAGCTGTCATTACACAGCTTGGAGGGAACGTTGCCGTGCTGACTGAGCTGTCATTACACAGCTGGGAGGGAATGTTGCCGTGCTGACTGAGCTGTCATTACACAGCTGGGAGGGAATGTTGCCGTGCTGACTGAGCTGTCAGCCAGATGGCCCGTTGGGTCTCTGTTCTCAGTGCATGTCACAAGGCAGAAGCATCTACTGTGCCATGCTCCTCTGTACAGAGCCAGTCATTAAACTTCAATCTCCAAACATTTATGGAGTTGATGTTCCGGCTTATGACCTTGTATTGTAGGCCAGGATTGCTGTACTGACTCTAATAATAGCATCCCCTCCACACAAAGACATAGGGTCACCAAAGGCCAGGCACATGCACCAGGAACACAGGGATACAGACCCCCCATACTCAGGCTGAAGGTCATTATAAGAGGATTGGTGCTTCCTGAATTTACTCTGGCTAAAGGTTAACATGGAGGGATATACTGGGTCTCCCCACTCTCCACTCAAAATACACAGGTTGAATGTCAGTAGGTGAACTCTCCCCAGTCTCCCACACATGTGGTCAGCTCTTTCTGTAAACACTGATAAACCATTTTTGAACTTCTGAGGTGGTTTTTTTAGATACCCTGAAGACCTCTGCTTGGAACACATTGCCTAAAGCCTCTGATCATATTCCGCAAGTACTGAAATGTGAAAAGTGTCAAACTTGTAATGCAATCAAATTAAATTTTGAGCATTTTCTTATTTTTGTTTATATGCAAAAATTGAGTGGAAGAAGAATCCATCTTTAGTGTTCCAATTAGAATACATTATAATGTGTACCGTCAAAAGTTTTTTGTTTCTTTCTTTCTAAAACCTGTCACTATATTTATGCCTGATTTATACCATCAATACAAATAGCTAGATGTCAACACAATCAGCAATGAGGCCACCCCTTTCCCCCAATACGGTATAAAACGCAAAGTATGTATGAAATTTGAAGATTAAGTTTCATTTCTAAATGACAAGTCCAGATACACATTATATATATATACACATGCCTTGTATGCTAACCACAAATATTTGTGTGGTGTAACAGATGTGTATTTCATATACTGGCGAGATTACAGCTTACCATATAGTGTAGGCATATATTTATAGACCAGACAAGACTGGTCAAATCTCTGCTCATAAAGCGTAGAGTTAACGTAGCTATGTTATTTACCGAAAATACTTGTAGGTATAAACACATGTATACACAATACCAAGCAAATGTGTAAAAAATAAATAAGATATAAATCCAAGCGGGGCAGAATCTCCACATTTACCACCTTTATACCTTGAACCCTAAAGCTTAAGGTTCCCACTGTTAGGGGATTATGTTGATATAGTGTACTATACACATACTACAAATATCTCGTCAAGGTTGAAAGGTTCAAAAAGAAGTCAAATAAACTACCACATATGGACAATCACATACAGCGACTGATATTATCTAACTAAGGAGCTGTTCAGCAAATCTCCTGCCTTTATAAACAGGTTTTAAGCTGTACAGTTTAAATTTCATACCTGGCACTATTCACAAGCTTTGCTATTCAGCTTAATTCTACAATTGTCCAGATCTTACCATTATTTGGATGTGTGAATGGATAAAGCTTTGTAGACATTTAAAAGGAAACTTTTCTTTGTGAGATTTAGCTCGGACTAACGTTGATGAGTTGTTTGGTCCAAGTCAAACAGTAGACAACTGATTTTGATGACTACACATTTCTTAAGCAAGCACACATACCGTATCAATTATACACAAGTTGAGTACACATTTTAAACACCAGCACATATACCAGGTAAACAGTACATGTATATAATTCATACATTATTTGTGATCAGGCTACGGTTGAGAAATTGTGTTTTCCCAATCAATACATTTTATTAGAAACTACACACTTCAACCTGCTATCAGGATGATCTGCACAAGTTGTGTCCATTGCTCACTACAAACAGGATCATAGATCTACAATGAAAGAGGGTTGTAGATCTACAGTGAAAGAGGGTTGTAGATCTACAATGAAAGAGGGTCGTAGATCTACAGTGAAAGAGGGTTGTAGATCTACAATGAAAGAGGGTTGTAGATCTATAATGAAAGAAGGTCGTAGATCTACAGTGAAAGACGGTTGTAGATCTATAATGAAAGAGGGTTGTAGATCTACAATGAAAGAAGGTCGTAGATCTACAGTGAAAGAAGGTCGTAGATCTACAGTGAAAGAGGGTTGTAGATCTATAATGAAAGAGGGTTGTAGATCTACAGTGAAAGAGGGTTGTAGATCTACAATGAAAGATGGTTGTAGATCTACAGTGAAAGAAGGTTGTAGATCTATAATGAAAGAGGGTTGTAGATCTACAATGAAAGAGGGTTTTAGGTCTACAATGAAAGAGGGTTGTAGATCTATACTGAAAGAGGGTTGTAGATCTACAGTGAAAGAGGGTGGTAGATCTACATTGAAAGAGGGTTGTAGATCTACAATGAAAGAGGGTTTTAGGTCTACAATGAAAGAGGGTTGTAGATCTATAATGAAAGAGGGTTGTAGCACTACAATGAAAGAGGGTTGTAGATCTACAATGAAAGAGGGTTTTAGGTCTACAATGAGAGGGTTGTAGATCTATAATGAAAGAAGGTCGTAGATCTACAGTGAAAGAAGGTCGTAGATCTACAGTGATAGAGGGTTGTAGATCTATAATGAAAGAGGGTTGTAGCACTACAATGAAAGAGGGTTGTAGATCTACAATGAAAAAGGGTTGTAGATCTATAATGAAAAAGGGTTGTAAATCTACAATGAAAGAGGGTTGTAGATATATAATGAAAGAGGGTTGTAGATCTACAATGAAAGAGGGTTTTAGGTCTACAATGAGAGGGTTGTAGATCTATAATGAAAGAAGGTCGTAGATCTACAGTGAAAGAATGTCGTAGATCTACAGTGAAAGAGGGTTGTAGATCTAGATCTACAATGAAAGAGGGTTGTAGATCTATAGTGAAAGAGGGTTGTAGATCTACAATGAAAGATGGTTGTAGATCTACAGTGAAAGAGGGTTGTAGATGTACAATGAAAGAGGGTTGTAGATCTACAGTGAAAGAGTGTTGTAGATCTACAATGAAAGAGGGTTGTAGATCTACAATGAAAGAGGGTTTTAGGTCTACAATGAGAGGGTTGTAGATCTATAATGAAAGAAGGTCGTAGATCTACAGTGAAAGAATGTCGTAGATCTACAGTGAAAGAGGGTTGTAGATCTACAGTGAAAAAGGGTCGTAGATCTATAATGAAAGAGGGTCGTAGATCTACAGTGAAAGAGGGTTGTAGATCTACAGTGAAAGAGGGTGGTAGATCTACATTGAAAGAGGGTTGTAGATCTATAATGAAAAAGGGTTGTAAATCTACAATGAAAGAGGGTTGTAGATCTACAATGAAAAAGGGTTGTAGATCTATAATGAAAAAGGGTTGTAAATCTACAGTGAAAGAGGGTTGTAGATCTACAATGAAAAAGGGTTGTAGATCTATAATGAAAAAGGGTTGTAAATCTACAATGAAAGAGGGTTGTAGATCTACAATGAAAAAGGGTTGTAGATCTATAATGAAAAAGGGTTGTAAATCTACAATGAAAGAGGGTTGTAGATATATAATGAAAGAGGGTTGTAGATCTACAATGAAAGATGGTTGTAGATCTACAGTGAAAGAGGGTTGTAGATCTAGATCTACAATGAAAGAGGGTTGTAGATCTATAGTGAAAGAGGGTTGTAGATCTACAATGAAAGAGGGGTGTAGATCTACAGTGAAAGAGGGTTGTAGATCTACAATGAAAGAGGGTTTTAGGTCTACAATGAAAGAGGGTTGTAGATCTATAATGAAAGAGGGTTGTAGATCTACAGTGAAAGAGGGTTGTAGATCTACATTGAAAGAGGGTTGTAGATCTATAATGAAAGAGGGTTGTAGATCTACAGTGAAAGAGGGTTGTAGATCTACAATGAAAGAAGGTCGTAGATCTACAATGAAAGAGGGTTGTAGATCTATAATGAAAGAGGGTTGTAGATCTACAGTGAAAGAAGGTTGTAGATCTACAGTGAAAGAAGGTCGTAGATCTACAATGAAAGAGGGTTGTAGATCTACAGTGAAAGAGGGTTGTAGATCTACAGTGAAAGAGGGTTGTAGATCTACAATGAAAGAAGGTATTAGATCTACAATGAAGGAAAGTAGACAGGGAAGCAACAGCCTTAGTACCAGTCTTCACATCAACAATACTGTTTATATACTACAGCCTTATCTTCCTTCACTGGATTACATCATTTCTAAAGAATCTATGTAAAATTTTAAATATTTCAAATCTTCAGTCTCTGTATATTTACATTTGCTTGAGAACTTACCACCTACAAACGGACACACTGACTTTGCTCGCCTACGCTTGGTACACCTCCTGGACACTTTTTGCATTGTATTGGTAGAACTGCTAGAACAATTTAGATGTATGCACTATGTGCATCAGAATAACTGGTTTACTGATACTGACTTAACTCATTCACCCTTAAAGACACATTTTAACTCTTCCATTTCAAAGGTTGGAATAGTTCATTATGAAATTTCAGGGGTGAATGAGTTAATAATATTTTCATTTTCTCCATCCAAAATGTGAAGATGGCATCAATTAAAGCCACACCTATATGGTGTGAAGTTGCTCTGTAGAAATAACCCCATCAATAAGTGAACAATCTGGCCTATATGGGGAAGTGGTCAATAAATTATTACACACTCCCGGTAAACTTGGGCCAGCCATCTGTCCTTGGGAGTAAGTACATACAGTATGAATTTTATATAGCCAATGTACATTTCCTAGTAGGGTAGTCGGTGGCGCAGTTTATATTTCATATTTCAATTATCAAAGACATCAACATTTCATACAACAGACATGATAACATTGGTGTTTCAAAAGCAATTAAACAATGCATAGAAAATTAAATTGATGTTTTGAAAGAAAGAAAACCTATGAATGTTATCATCTTATGAAATAAAACGGTTTTTTGCCGCTTCATTACAACTTTTTTGACCTGATGAAGGCGAACTTGCAACAGTATGTTCAATACTAGGTATTTCAATGATTGTTTACACTGTGTCTAGTTCAATATATAATATTGGTTGGAGTTTTGACTGTGTGTAGAAATACTAAAAGGGTTAAATATAATACTATAGACACTTTGGAATCAGCTGAAATATGTACAGTTTAATCAGTCAACAGTGATGGTCATAGTTTATTTAAAGTCATAACGGCTACTGTCCATCACTAACACACACCATGCTCCTCATCAATACCACCTCAAAAGTAACAGATGTGAAATAGGTTTTGACATCTCCCCCAGCAGCAAGTGAGCTATGTATAGCCCAGGAGTAGTCCAGGTGACTGACCAGGTCAAAGGTCATTAGACATGGAGCCTCTGACATACCTATCACAAACAACAATGAGCCCGCTGACTAAGATATATCATCTCCTATACACTACTACAGTCTAGCCCTGACTCCATCTCCTATGCACTACTACAGTCTAGCCCTGACTCCCGGATCATCCCCTATACACTACTACAGTCTAGCCCTGCCTCCACAGTCTAGCCCTGACTCCATCTCCTATACACTAGTACAGTCTAGCCCTGACTCTGTCTCCTATACACTACTACAGTCTAGCCCTGACTCAATCTCCTATACACTACTGCAGTCTAGCCCTGACTCCCGGATCATCTCCTATACACTACTACAGTCTAGCCCTGACTCCATCTCCTATACACTACTCCAGTCTAGCCCTGACTCAATCTCCTATACACTACTGCAGTCTCGCCCTGACTCCCGGATCATCTCCTATACACTACTACAGTATAGCCCTGACTCCATCTCCTATACACTACTCCAGTCTAGCCCTGACTCTGTCGCCTATACACTACTACAGTCTAGCCCTGACTCCATCTCCTATACACTAGTACAGTCTAGCCCTGACTCTGTCTCCTGTACACTACTACAGTCTAGCCCTGACTCCATAGTCTAGCCCTGACTCCATCTCCTATACACTAGTACAGTCTAGCCCTGACTCTGTCTCCTGTACACTACTACAGTCTAGCCCTGACTCCATAGTCTAGCCCTGACTCCATCTCCTATACACTACTCCAGTCTAGCCCTGACTCTGTCTCCTATACCCTACTACAGTCTAGCCCTGACTCTGTCCCCTATACACTACTACAGCCTAGCACTGACTCCATCTCCTATACACTACTACGGTCTAGCCCTGACTCTGTCTCCTATACCCTACTACAGTCTAGCCCTGACTCTGTCTCCTGTACACTACTACAGTCTAGCCCTGACTCAATCTCCTATACACTACTGCAGTCTCGCCCTGGCTCCCGGATCATCTCCTATACACTACTACAGTCTAGCCCTGCCTCCATCTCCTATACACTACTCCAGTCTAGCCCTGACTCTGTCTCCTATACACTACTACAGACTAGCCCTGACTCTGTCACCAAACTGACACTCGCAGTGATTACTTTTATATATAGGACTGACTGTCTAGCCCTGACTCAATCTCCTATACACTACTGCAGTCTCGCCCTGGCTCCCGGATCATCTCCTATACACTACTACAGTCTAGCACTGACTCTGTCTCCTATACACTACTACATTCTAGCCCTGACTCTATCTCCTATACACTACTCCAGTCTAGCCCTGACTCTGTCGCCTATACACTACTACAGTCTAGCCCTGCCTCCATCTCCTATACACTACTACAGTCTCGCCCTGACTCTGTCTCCTATACACTACTACATTCTAGCCCTGACTCTATCTCCTATACACTACTCCAGTCTAGCCCTGACTCTGTCTCCTATACCCTACTACAGTCTAGCCCTGACTCCACAGTCTAGCCCTGACTCCATCTCCAATACACTACTACAGTCTAGCCCTGACTCTATCTCCTATACACTACTCCAGTCTAGCCCTGACTCCATCTCCTATGCACTACTACAGTCTAGCGCTAACTCTGTCTCCTATACACTACTACAGTCTAGCCCTGACTCTGTCACCAAACTGACACTCACAGTGATTACTTTTATATATAGGACTGACTGCATTGCAGTGCAGCCATTAGAATAAATACAGAATTTATATATTTGTGAATCTTACCACTGACTGACCATTAGAATTTATATATTTGTAAATCTTACCATTGACTGACCATCAGAATTTATATATTTGTGAATCTTACCACTTCTAGCCCTGACTCTGTCACCAAACTGACACTCACAGGGTTTACTTTTATATATAGGACTGACTGCATTGCAGGGCAGCCAGTAGAATAAATACAGAATTTCTATATTTGTGAATCTTAGCATTGGCTGACCATCAGATTATATATATATTTGTGGATCTGACCACTGGCTGACCAACAGAATTTATATATTCGTGAATCTTACCATTGAGTGACCATCAGAATTTATATATTCGTGAATCTTACCATTGAGTGACCATCAGAATTTATATCTTTGTGAATCTTACCATTGAGTGACCATCAGAATTTATAGATTTGTGAATCTTACCACTTCTAGCCCTGACTCCGTCTCCTATACACTACTACAGTCTGGCCCTGACTCTGTCACCAAACTGACACTCACAGGGTTTACTTTTATATATAGGACTGACTGCATTGCAGTGCAGCCATTAGAATGAATACAGAATTTATATATTTGTAATTCTTACCATTGACTGGCCATCAGAATTTATATCTTTGTGAATCTTACCATTGAGTGACCATCAGAATTTATATCTTTGTGAATCTTACCACTGTCTGTCCATTAGAATTTATATATTTGTGCATCTTACCATTGACTGGCCATCAGAATTTATATATTTGTGATTCTTATCATCGACTGACCATCAGATTATATATATTTATGAATCTTACCACTGCCTGACCATTAGAATTTATATATTTGTGCATCTTACCATTGACTGGCCATCAGAATTTATACATTTGTGAATCTTACCATCGACTGACCATCAGAATTTATTTATTTGTGAATCTTAACATTGACTGACCATCCGAATTTATATATTTGTAAAACTTACCATTGACTGACCATCCGAATTTATATATTTGAGATTCTTATCATTGACTGACCATCCGAATTTATATATTTGTAAAACTTACCATTGACTGACCATCCGAATTTATATATTTGTAAATCTTGCCATTGACTGACCATAAGAGTTTATATATTTGTGAATCTTAGCATTGGCTGACCATCAGAATTTATATCTTTGTGAATCTTACCATCGACTGACCATCAGATTATATATATTTATGAATCTTACCACTGACTGACCATCAGAATTTATATATTTGTGATTCTTATCATTGACTGACCATCAGAATTTATATATTTGTGAATCTTACCATTGACTGACCATCAGATTATATATATTTGTGAATCTTACCACTGGCTGACCATCAGAATTTATATATTTGTGAATCTTACCATTGACTGACCATCAGAATATATATATTTGTGAATCTGACCACTGGCTGACCATCAGAATTTATATATTTGTGAATCTTACCATTGACTGACCATCAGAATATATATATTTGTGAATCTGTCCACTGACTGACCATCAGAATTTATATATTTGTGAATCTTACCATTGACTGACCATCAGAATTTATATATTTGTGAATCTTACCACTGACTGACCATCAGCATTGACATTTGTTTTGTTACAATTTTATTTCATATTTAAGCAGAATATTAATCACTAATCGATCCTTGATTAAAATAACATTACGTCATCTCTCGTATCAGTCTTCTTTCGGTTGATAGCCTAATTCTGAAACATATTTTTTATTCACCCTTTTTTCATTAAATAAAACCCCACTGTAAAGATATTGGAAATATTCCTTTTACAGCATTAGCCAGGAAACAGTTCAACAAACCCAGGCAAATTTCATCAATAAACCATGTTGTATGTCAAAAATACCAAATTGGAAACTTTTCTGAGCACCCAGCCACATTAATCATGCACATTCTTCCAGCTTAGCACATGAAACCTGTCAGCCACAGAGATTTATTCAAATGGCCTGTGAAAGAATGGGACAGGCCTGCTTTGGAGTATGATCACATCCCTTCTTGCTGAGCTACAATACATAAACACTCTGGACAAGAGGTCCCCCACCCTTCACACTGAAACCAGATTGAAATTCTCTCTTGCATAAACATGGCCTGGATTCTATGGTAGATTCTGCAGGCTCTACCTATTTAATGGTGGTTGTAATTCTATGGTAGATTACTCCATACCCTATGGTGACCGAGATTCTGCAGTAGGATACTATAGGCCTTATATCTATTTAATGGTGGTCTGTATTCATCTATGGTAGATACTACAGGCCTAACCTATTTAATGGTGGTCTGTATTCATCTATGGTAGATACTACAGGCCTAACCTATTTAATGGTGGTCTGTATTCATCTATGGTAGATACTACAGGCCTAACCTATTTAATGGTGGTCTGTATTCATCTATGGTAGATACTACAGGCCTAACCTATTTAATGGTGGCCTGGATTCTATGGTAAAATATACCACATGCTCTATCTATTTAATCGTGGCCTGGATTCTATGGTAAAATATACCACAGGCTCTATCTATTTAATGGTACCCTGGTAAACTAAAGGACCTGCCTGTTAATGATAATAGCATGGAGCCTATGGTATACTACATGACATGCCTATTAACGGTAGGTTGGTTGTATAGGGTTCAACGTCCGATCAACAGCCAAGGTCATTTAAGGATGTAATGTGACTCCATGTGTGTCGTGTGCATGTGTGTATTTGCCGCCTTGTAATAGCACCAATCTGATGCTGACTTTATAGTGCTACCTCACTAAAATACCATGCAAAAGGCACCCAGCACAGCATTCTCCGCGGTCACATTTATAATCTACCGACAATAGAGGACCAGTTGTTGGGATAACCCTTAATACCAAATGTTAAGCAGGGAATAATTACTACCATTTTTAAGGACTTGATATGTCCCGGCCTGGGAACAGAACCCATTGCCTTCTCCACCTGGGTGAACAGTCAACATTAAAGCCAATAGTAAGGTATTGCTAAGTAAGGCGCTAGGAAATAAAAGGTAGATTCAGAATTTTGTTGGTAGGTAAGGATATAACATGTTTCACAGTGATCTACCTGGTAGTTTATAGGCTAATATATCACATGAGCTATCTATGTCAAAGTGACCTGGGTAAAACATTACCTGTGTTATCTATGTTACAGTGACCTAGTTTCTAGGGTAAAATATTATTTGTCTTATCTGTGTCACAGTGACCTCACTTTTATGGTGGGATATTACATGTGCTACAATGTATGTGTCACACTGACCTAGTTTCTATAGTAAGTTATTACAGGGTCTACCTATCTTACAGTGACCTAGTTTCAAATGTACAATATTTCAGGTCCCATCTTTGTCACTGAGGCAGGCTAATTCCATCATATCAAAGAACACTACAGGTCTATTTATTCATGTTGCATCCCAATAGATTACAGACCAGAAATATACAATTTCAAATGTTTAAGTCATAGCCCACAGCAAATTTTGAAAAATTCTACCAGTACGACTAGCCATGACATCAAATTCACTAGCCCCAGGCAGAGCAAGTGTAAACGCAATTGCAAGAGGCATGCATATGAATACCTCCCAAAGAACTGACCAGTATATGAATTGTTCATATATTTTATTTAGAATTATTCAACCCCAACTCAATGCCCATCTCCCAAAACACATAAAGAAATATAGATTCTCCATCTCTTTTTCAATAACAACAAAATACTGTTGTCCGTGATTTAATCATAGACCATTTCTGTGTCAGCAGTGTTATTAACAGTGTGATAAACCATTGACATGAAGGAAATAACACCAAACAAATCTATTATGATTAACTTTTCATTCACCAATCTGTTTTTCAAACAACCATTTTACCTCAGCTTATATTATTTTGGGATGATGGGTATGTACAATCTTCAATGACAGAACTAATAAACAAAGTGACATAATTCCACCTAAACAGCGGTACAAACAAGACTTAATATGATTAGTGCTTCGGATCAAGCATGGTTTGTCTGCCACACCTAGTAATCTCTAGAGACATTTCATTTCCTTTTCATTATTTTTCTGCAAGAAATAAATTTCAAATGATGTTTAAATATATGAAAAGTATTTGATCCTATTGGGTTTAAATAATTTAATTGTTAGGTTCAACTTTTGAGTCACAAAAGAGTAAGGTCAATAGTATTTCAAACATTGTTTACCACAAAGTATTCTGAAACTTGCCGCATAATGTATTGTTTATCTTTTTAAAATATACACCACAGAAAATATAAGCTTTTGTTATACTTTTTGCAGAGTTTATTATAGGGTTTCATGCAGTTTATTATAAAACTATTCCTGGTCTGAAAGCCACCATTAGTTTTGTAGTGTCAATTTCAAAAGTAGTGTCAGACAATTTATGTACATTTCCTTCAGTTTGTGGTTCACAGTGACAACAAGTCTGTGCCTCTATGTGTACACACCAAAGATCAATATAAACTGCCTTAGCATAGATGTGTGTAGTAGTGTAATGCTGAACGGAACTACTTTTTGTTTGCCTTTTGAGATGGCCCCCGAAATAACAGCTGGCCTCCTGCCAGCTTTGAGTGTTATGACCCAGATACATGTAAAACCCTAGTGGCTTTATATGGCTCCAGCTAGCATGACTGTACTTGTAGCATGGCTGAACAAATTACACTACCTTGTTCCCCACTACAAACATCTACTGTAGAACATGTCACTTTATAATACTTTTGCTTGGATTATTATAAGTTGTGTTTCATGAGTGATTATTGACAGATGAAACCTAACACTGTGGTTAAGAGGGAAAGCAAGAATCATTCCCTGCCATCAGTCCACCTGGCTGCGATAGTTTATTATTAGGCATGGGAAACTTATAACAACACTGGCAGATACAATGATGATCAACTGCATTGAAAATCCATTTAACACTGACTTTCCCATCCAGCACACAAATCTTGATAATGATATCATTCCAAAAGGACTTCTCAAATAAATTACCATAATTTTTTTCTTTAAATGATTACATGTAACAAAGTAAAGACACCATGCATCTCTTTTCAAGTTTTATTTTGTCAAAGCAAAGTAATTAAAATACTTCAACTGATATTTCACTGATAAATCTTATTTAGATATGAAATAAAGGAGTTGTTGTAAACATTATCCCCACAAAATGAATTAAGAAATAGCATTGTTAATAAACCTATATTTATTTAACAACAAAAAAGGACTTCACTACAATCCAATTTCCTTACAAAATGCAAAAGACAATTACATGCAGATTCATGCTGTAAATTTGTCTACATCTGAAAATGTTTTTAATGAATCCCCAAGTAGCAGCTTCAACGTACCAGCGAGAGTGATTTACTGGTCAACTTTATATTTGAGATTGAATTAAATCTATTTCTGGATCTGTCCCAACTGATTTGGCATTTGGAAGCGACTATTTACCATATACTCCAGACATTTTAATTTCCAAATTACCTCCAGAACTTAATTAACTTTCCTTCACCCATATCCTTTGCTAAAGGAAAACATTCTGCTTGTAATTGGGTGACTGTAGTGTGTATATATATATTCAGAAATTTAAAAGAGGGTTTCCTTGAATGTTAACCCAAGTCTCAACACACTTTCTACTACCTTTAGTAATGTCTACTGATTTATGGCTATAACTTCCAGCTGATTTGTCAAAAAACACAATGAACTTGATAGAAAATACCCAGACATTGACAATTCTTACCTGGCTGGTATCCGACATGATACATGCCAAACCAGTCAGTTAAAATGTCTGTGTAGTTCATTTTGTTTACAGTGTAACAAAATTTGGTACCACATATATATATAGGAGATTAAAATGCATCAAGACCCTCTGGGGAGGCATAAGTTAGACTACAGTGTGTAGAGTTCATTCTAGAGTTTGATGCTAACGAGAGGTTATTACAACTGTAACTTGCCAGTATGAAAAACAAAATGTTTGTAATAGGTGTGTATAACCTTAGTAAAGTCAACATATATTGTTGATTGAGCACAAACTGTACCAATAACATTTCACTCCTCAATTACTTATCTTCAACAGTACTTTTAATTTGGTTTACAGTTAAAACCCCACAATTAAGACTGTTCCTGAACATGAGGTCTAGAGAAAAATGCTGAATTAAGATTGTTTAAACAATGCTTTATTAAACAAATTAATGATGGGTTATTTGAAATGAAAAGAGATAACAATTAAAGATTTTCTTACAAATAACCCAATCGGAACATTGAGTGGAACACACATAAAGAGGATCTGTCATAAGCTTCATTTCATATTAGAATTATGATACAAAATTTGTATTTTTCATGTTTGCGAGCCTCTGGCGAGAAAAGATGAAAAAGCCAAAACGAGTATCATAAATCTTATATGAAGGGAAACAAATGACAGATTCTTTTTATCATTAATACGAAGTAAACTGTATAATTGTGATCTGAAACAAATATTTTGCACTTGGCCGCCTCTGAAACGATGAAAATTACACACGCTTCACAATGTTTTGACGTCACATTGATTGTTACGTCATGTCCGGAGTGATATTACACATGTTACATAAACATAATTTATGTGATACTGCAGTATTCATATGATAACATAGAATATGTTATGGACCATGGGACTTTTTGGTATTGATATATATACGTTAAATTCTTGCCTATTTTTTTTTTCATTTTCGAAATATTTGATTGTGTTAATGCATGAATAATCTGTGCTATATACCAGATATTATTTTTAATACAAATGATCATGTATTAACCAAAAGATAGGACAATAAGCTAAACACATGTAATTATCGACTAAACAACATACACTAATTATCGACTAAACAACATACACCGTTTTATCACCTACAAATTTTCATAGAAAAGCATTGATCATACTACTAAAATGTCTTTCACAGCAAAATCAGAGTAAAAGAACATATCATACACTGACCATAGATATAGTATTGATTGCCCATCACTATTGGGCAGTACACTAGTTACAAAAGGCAGACCCCACTGTCTGACACTGACCCACAGCTGGCACACTTATAACATAATATACTCCTGCAATAGAATTACACCGTCTTTTTCTGTTATATTCAGGGAAATATGACTGTTTTGTCACCTTAAATCAAGGAGTATGTGTACACATCATTTGTCTATTACACTTCTGGCAAACTGTAAGAATTCACACATACATGTTGTCATCTCTACTAAACAACGTTGTATCATCTGCTGTGTGGAAATGCTTCACTCTAAACAATTCTTAGTGATACAGGTCATGTTACCTGCTGTAGACATTATACAGGTCAATTATATCACCTGCTGTAGACATTATACAGGTTATTTATATCACCTGCTGTAGACATTATACAGGTCAGTTATATCACCTGCTGTTGACATAATACAGGTCAGTTATATCACCTGCTGTAGACATTATACAGGGCATGTCACCTGCTGTTGACATTATACAGGTCATGTTACCTGCTGTAGACATTATACAGGTCAACTATATCACCTGCTGTAGACATTATACAGGTAAGTTATATCACCTGCTGTAGATATAGACATTATACAGGTCAATTATATCACCTGCTGTATACATTATACAGGTCAGTTATATCACCTGCTGAAAACATTATAAAGGTCAATTATATCACCTGCTGTAGACATTATACAGGTCATGTCACTTGCTGTAGACATTATACTGGTCAATGATTTCACCTGCTGTAGACATTATACAGGTCAACTATATCACCTGGTGTAGACATTATACAGGTCAGTTATATCACCTGCTGTAGGTATAGACTTTATACAGGTCCATTATATCACCTGCTATAGACATTATAAAGGTCAGTTATATCACCTGCTGAAGACATTATAAAGGTCAATTATATCACCTGCTGTAGACATTATACAGGTCATGTCACCTGCTGTAGACATTGTACAGGTCAACTATATCACCTGCTGTATACATTATACAGGTCAATTATATCACCTGCTGTACACATTATACAGGCCAAGTATATCACCTGCTGTAGACATTATACAGGTCATGTCACTTACTGTAGACATTATACTGGTCAATGATTTCACCTGCTGTAGACATTATACAGGTCAACTCTATCCCCTGGTGTAGACATTATACAGGTCAGTTATATCACCTGCTGTAGAAATAGACATTATATAGGTTAATTATATCACCTGCTGTAGACATTATACAGGTCATGTCACCTGCTGGAGACATTATACAGGTCAATTATATCACCTGCTGTACACATTATACAGGCCAAGTATATCACCTGCTGTAGACATTATACAGGTCATGTCACCTGCTGTAGACATTGTACAGGTCAACTATATCACCTGCTGTATACATTATACAGGTCAATTATATCACCTGCTGTAGACATTATACAGGTCATGTCACCTGCTGTAGACATTATACAGGTCAACTATATCACCTGCTGTAGACATTATACAGGTCAGCTATATCACCTGCTGAAGACATTTTACAGGTCAGTTTTATCACCTGCTGTAGACATAGACATTATACAGGTCAATTATATCACCTGCTGTAGACATTATACAGGTCATGTCACCTGCTGTAGACATTATACAGGTCATGTCACCTGCTGTAGACATGATACTGGTCAATTATTTCACTTGCTGTAGACATTATACAGGTCAACTATATCACCTGGTGTATACATTATACAGGTCAGTTATATCACCTGCTGTAGATATAGACATTATATAGGTCAATTATATCAGCTGCTGTAGACATTATACAGGTCAACTATATCACCTGGTGTAGACATTATACAGGTCAGTTATATCACCTGCTGTAGATATAGACATTATACAGTTCAATTATATCACCTGCTGTACACATCATACAGGCCAATTATATCACCTGCTGTAGATATAGACATTATACAGGCCAATTATATCACCTGCTGTAGACATTATACAGGTCATGTCACCTGGCGTAGACATTATACACCTCCTGTAGACATACTGCACAGAAACAACTCGTGGGAGTTATATAATTCTCCTAGTCCAATGCACAGGACTAGAAGATTTTAGGCTATAGTACTCTAAACATGCCTCAATCAGCTATAAATAACCCTAACTTTAAACTATAGATTAACATCAGTACATAAACAAAGATAACAAAGATAACATCGACAATATTTCTACCAGCAAAATAAAAGTACTTTTGTCATAGACAAACAAAACAAAAAGGAGGGATGCTATACAATCAAGAGTTGTTGACTTGAAATACTAAAATACACATAAGTTCCCAAATCCAGGGTGATGGAATTTAGCTAGAAAACTAGGCCAGAAAATCTCTTACAAAATGTTGGAACAAGTGTGTTTTTTATTGACTGGACATGCATTTATTCGGTTTGTTAGGCCTGTATATGGTAAGGCAATGCCGGGGTCAGATTCAAGTGGTCAAACCCCGAGACAAACCAAGCTTGACCATGGTTAACTTTACCAATCATGTCTGAACTTGATACACACTTCAAACTCTACTTTTTAAGTATGGCTGACAAGGGTTGATAATAGTAGATCTTAATTGGCAATGGTCAAAGTGGACATGATCCTAATTTACTAGGTCAACAAAGGTTACAGAAACTCTACTAGCCAAAGTGTCCTCTTAGTATTCACTACAAGATGGCTGTGTAACAGAAAGTGGATAATCTAATTCCTGATCAGCCACAGATAAAGACCTAGGCAAGTGCAGAGTACAGATGACATTTCACAACTGGAGCCAATTCGAAAGCTTTTTGCGTTTTGAATAATGCTGCAGTAAAATGAAAAAAAAGAAGGTCATTGCCCAAAAAATTACCTTTTGCTGTTTAAAAACAAAAAAATGACCTTTTGCTGTTTACAAACAATCATTGGGAAAATTATGAAATAAACAATGAAAGCATAAAACAAGGTGTATTCCCACAGTTATACGATATATCAAATGTATATAGCACATCTAGCTAGTCAATGTAAAATACTCTCTTACACAATCCATACATTCACTACAAGAAGGAATTGTTATTCACTTAGTTAGCTCCATAGATATTATGAAAAATTTTCAAGCATCTTTTTCTGATGCATTTCCTTGAACATTTGTGTTTTAACTATGCTTGGTGTAGTTATTTTAGTAACAACATTTATTACTTATATAAGTCTTCATCCACGATTCTTAATCCTTAATCTTGTTTCACATGTTTGCGAGTGTAATCTTTGAACCTGAAATATTCATACATACATTATATATTGTTCAACATGAAATGGAATACAATATGTAAAACAATAATTTTAAATTGATTGTATACGGGTAGCATTGATTCTAGACAACAAGTCTGCTTTGCCGGAGTCATTGCAATAGGATGGAATAAAGGAGAACAACAAAGCCCAAATCATGGTTTGGTGACGGGGTATTCTGATGACAATGGCACTTATTTTACTGCTTTAAAATTCTATTTGCCTGAATAATGTTCCAGCTTAACACAACCACAATACTGATTAGACCTATATGAATCACACATTTGAAAAGCTTTTTCCTTGAAATTTGAAAGGTTTAAAATAAGTAGTGACCGATTTAAAATATTTCTATTGAACAAAGATCTGATCGTATTCAAACAAGCCAGAGTGTCAGTAAAGTCCTTGCATTCCAAAACTGTGAGTCCCTTTCTCTATAGGAATTCCTGACACCAAATGACCCGAAACAGGAGGACTATTACACGGGTGTTACACACTCAAATGTTTCCCTCAGCCACACAGTTTCCTGGGGAATCAGGTCTGTAATGGACTTTCATTGTATACATGATAGCACAGATTTATACTGTGTTATTATACAAATCACAATCTAATGACATACATGACTAATATCAGTAACTAATGTACCAAAGTTATCTTTTAACAACTGATTCCAAAGTTATCACAACTTCTGTATGCTTTGTAAATCTACATAATTTGCTTCATTAAATGCGTTTTAAATTGATTTTTTTTTTTTCATTTCCTTTTACAACAAAATGTCAACTATCTGGGATGTATAGTTTCATTTTTAGAGTTTTAGCCGGCAGCCAGATTTGACAACATATAAAACCCCAGGCTATATTTTATAGTAAATATTAAAAACTCAACTTATCACTTTTAGCTACAATTTTAAGGAATGCATTGATAATTTATTAAAATGTATATAATCATAAAAGACCGTAGCAAACCTTGCACAAATATGTATGTGAATATTTGACAAACTTTTAATTTCAATTTGAAAAGGAAAGAATAGAATGAGGTGTGTAGATTTCACCTTACCAATATAAAATCATGGCATCTCTTCTAATTAGTATAAAAACCTGTCTGTTTCTACAAGAGCTAAAGAATCAGTAGGCTCTGGAGTCCAGACAATGAAACCAGGAATCCAATCAAAGTTTGTGGGACAGTCCAGAAAGTGTGTTCGCTGAGATTAACTAGTACACACAATACCTGTATACTATAGGGCTGGCCTTACACACCTGTTACAATGGTGTGCAAATCAATAAATCAATAATCAATGGAAATTCATTAGCAGGTTAGCAATTCATTATCTACCACAATAATAAAGGCAGTACTATAGTAGCAGCTTAATAATTAAGTGAAGTTCTGATATCTTCAATGGTTGCTTGGCTACTACAACTTGGTAGGTCTTACAACTGTCAGACCATTCAATACTTACTTTTTATGTCATATATAGATAACTGGAACAATACGAAATATTCCATGCTATGACAATATTATTATTTTGACACATCAAAAAAAAAAATCTTGATAATTTGCTCCTCATGTAATTTTCAAATAAACAACTTTTCACAAACATTTTGAATTTGAAATACCCAGGTACTTATTTCTACATGTCAGAATAAAAAAACAACATGCAACTCAAAATATTAAAGATAAATAAAATCCTCTGTTTTATTAGTTTATTTCTCAGACAGCAAATATTGGTGTGCCGACAATTGTGATAGATTGTATTTATCAAAACTCAAATTATGATTGATGATCTGTTGTAAGGAATAATCAGCCTGGGAGGCACCAGTTACATTAACATAGCTGTAATTTATCAACGAGTTGTCAAAGTCCTGTCATTCAAAGGCAAAATCAATAGGAAAAAGATTTTATTAATTATTTACATGTATACATACAAAAAACGCACGTTTAACAGCCTGATTTTTTTGTTTGTTTACCCAACAAAGTCCTTCTTACAATCACTTCGGTAATAGCCATTTCGCATTATATATCTGTTTATAATTGGAATGAAAATGTTCAGAAGTGTATGTGCATAATACCAAACAGGTAAGAATAAGTATTTTTTTCAAATTATTCCTTTTTATAAAATGACATTTTTAACTTCAATTCAGATCATTGATTAGATAATGTACATGAACCAAAGCTACGCAACAAAGCTGCTTAGTTAAATTTGTGGCCTCATTTTACGGCATCAAAGAATAACAATTGACATTTGTTTTTCTTGTGTATCTAGATTTGGTTGCCTTCAAAATACTGTGTACATATATATATGAAAGGAACTACAGACACTAGCCCTTGTTTTTTCTCTCTTATCTACATAAACTAGTTCCTCAAAAAAGTCTGTCTGCTTGCCGACATGAGTAATAAAGCAAGGCCAAAGGTTATCAAAATATTTCCAGCATAGAGATAATATTCCAGTCCTCCTATCTAATCTTTGGGTAAAACATTTACAGTTAAAGCTCATCAGTCTGTAGTTTAGTAAAGCTAATGATAACTTTTAACTTTTATTTACATTAAAGACAATAAACTAATGAATCATTGAATGCAACACAATAGATATTAGGGTTTCTTTTACCAGATGCATTAAACTTTTATCCTCAAAGATGTGTAACCAGTGTTGGGACTATGGTAGATTACAAGTTGGCAGTATTGCCCTTTGAGACCACCCCCTAGTGAAACAAAGGAATGTTAGCATGGCAAAGCCCTTTGAAAACACACCTGATTACAGCAGACTTGTGATATTGATTCCTTACAGTAGAAAACTAGGGCTGAGCCACATGCTCAGGCATGGAGCCACAGTAAACTGTAGGCATTTAGGCTGCCAGCACTTGTCAGAAAGGGAGGACAGCCTTTCTAAGGTCACCAATTCAGGCAGAATTAAAAGTAAACATTCAATTTGAATTCCCCACTGCTGTACTAATGGGTTTTATCCCAAGGTTTTAAATGTGCTTTCATATTTTCTTGATAAATATCCCACTCCATATTCTCTATGTAAGTTAATCAATCCATGGGAACAATCCCAACCCATATAACCTTAATATTATATTTCAACCTTATATGAATAAATATCCAATAAACATCTTGTAAGTCGTGCGATTTCCTTCAAGTTATGTATAACAACAGACTTTGTGACATGTTGTTATACAATTTGAAAGTATAAATTCTGGAGATGTTCAAAGTGGTGCAAATATAAATTTATTACAATAACTTGTTCTAGATCAGTGGGCGATTTCTGGAGTATCCAAAAACGCACCCATACAGTCCAAACTGGGTCCTAACTGATGTTACAAAGACATTATCATGTCGTTAAGTACATTTACACAATAGTAATTGATAGAGTAATGAGTTTGAGGGACATCTGTCATTCATAGCAATTGGCCTTTCAGACACAGGCTGAACCCAACCAGGCAAGCCAAATAAGAAGCCTTTTGTCATTGCAGTGTCTGACCTGGTATGACCAGTTAATCCTGTTACGTAATAGAATTAAGTTAAAAGGTATAGGTAACATGATGGACAAAGCTAATGCATTAGTTAATCTGACAACAATGATTCAAACAAATTATACACCTCAACTTCAAAGAATAAGCTTCGTAAATAGAACTTGACGCAAGTTTAGAGAGCTAATTATTATAAACAATTTACATAAAATTGTTTCGGCTTATTAAAATGTCACTTGGCGTGATAATTTAAAACAAAATGAAAAAGTTTGAAGTTTAAAATACGACAAATAATAATTTTAATTAGATATCAAATTAAAGTTCAAATTCAGCACTTTTATCATAAAATTCTTTATCAGGTATGGACTCACTGTTAAACATGTAAAAACATTGCTCTATATTATTTTTTGTAAAATCGTCATAAATCTCAATAAAGAAACTGGTGACACTACATACCCAGGATGTGACGCTGACTGAAGTTTTAAAGGCAATTTTTAACAAGCACTGTTAAAGTCATTAAATCTCGTCCAAATCTCTGTTGAAACATTTTGGAAAACAATTATACCACTCCCATGCCAAAATGACATACTTAAAATCGTTCTGATGCATTATTGTCTTTAAACCTTCGAAAATATGGAAATGTAAGGAGAAGAAACAACATTTGTACATTATTTCTCTGTAAAGTTGAGAACTATACTGTGATATTGTAAAAGGAACAAACATACAATACTTGATAACTTAAGCTAAATGAATGTATATAATCATATTCCATTATTTATTTCTATGATGGGCAATAACTCAATAGATTCCAGTTGGATCAAGGTGCTAATCAAACTTGTCAAGCAGACAATATTTGTCAATTCATAAAGGGCCATAACTCCATCAATTATGGTCAGGTAGTGGTGGTTATCAAACTTGTCCAAGTTTTTAATGGTAAATAACTATGAAGTTTGAAATTAATCTGTTGTAAATGACTTGATATCTGGACACTGTTTCAGCAATTTAAAGGGCAGTAACTCTATAAATTACCATAGGATAATTGTGGTAATTGAACCTGTCTGAGTCTTCATGGTAATAAATCATACTAATACTGTATAGGCGTACACATTTTTTTCTGTTTGTCCTTAATTGAATCAAATGTAAAATGTATTTCATTGACCCTTAATTAACCTCTTTCTGTGGCCTTGACATGAAAGACACGTTTTTGAGAACTTTGCAAACAACGATGATTCATACTATTAGAGCATTTCAATCCTTATTTTATAGTAAAAACATAATAATTCTGTGTCATCCTTCTGTTTTATTCTTGTTCATGATACATTATAAAACAAAAAATAATGTTTATAGTAAATTTGAACTTTATGACTGATTTTGACAAAATGTTCACCACAAAACATAGGTAATACAGTGGGGTCTTTTATGATAAAAAAATGTTGGATAAGAAATAACTTCTGGCACAACAAGGTTTTTATTTATTTTTTAATTTACTATAAATATATACAGACATTTTATCTCTGCAAAATGACTTTTGGCTTACAGTTGTATATCAAATGTGGCATCATTTCCATTAATTGGATCATTGCAGAAAAGTTCAAAACATCCTGGTTCAAAACAGAAATCAATGGCAATCCAGTTAAAATACATTAAAGAAAATTAGCATTGATTAGTTGGAGCAGATGGCTGATTGCGTTCGAACTTTTGAAGTTCTGCATTTATCTATAATGTATGATTCTGTACAATCTTGATTACTAGTTCTGCCATCTGGCCAGGTACTCATGATCAACCTAGATAAGTATACTCCCTATGAATAACCTCAATAGCAAATTAAATGAAAAACAAAATATTGCTGGGGTTTTTTCCCACAATGAAATAACAAAATAACCGAAAAAAGAAACAAGAAATATATAAAAAAAAAAAGAGAGAAATATCAAACACACAAAAAAGAGAAATAAAAATTAACACAAATTTCCTGAATTCAGTTTTCAACTGCCTGAGTATTAGATATCATGCATGCAAATAATCTAGACTTCATGATCACAACATTTTTTTTTAAATATTTATATAAAAATGTTATGCATAAAATTGTTTACGATGCAGTCATTTGATGGCAGTTTTGATTTAAAGCTTGTGTATAACTGGGTTCCTACATGTCAGAGATGTCTGAGAACTGGCAGTTACAACAAACAAGTATATACTGAAGGTACAGACATGTGTCAGAGTGTTTACCTGTACAGTTGTAGCCAGGTAAACCAACAAAACAATGGTATCTCTTATTATACAAATTAATTATGTAAACAGAATTAAGAATGCTGGAGCATTGAATACTTACATATATGTTTGCAGTTTATTAAAACTTTTCCCCCAAACTGCTTTGCTTATACTATTGCACTGAAACATTAGTAGTTCTATCTGTCCTGTTTTATAAATGTGTAGTTTGAGTCATAAACAGAGACGAACTTCTTGCACTGTAGTCTTGTGTAAGAAATGATTCAAAGATAAATTTCAACATTTAAAACATCTGCCAGTTTTGTTTTTATATCACACAAGTTAGAGAACAAGTAAATATAATTTTACAACTTGGACAACAAATCAGACTGAGAAACAGACAAATTTCATCATGAGAGGAAATACTCATAAAAGGTGAAAGTGGCATGAACTAGTTTCATAAAATATGCTATATATATATATATATATATATTTCTCGAATAGCTTAGCAATTAATTTCCATATAAACAGGTAGAGTACCTAAAATTATGCATTGATGCAATAGTGGTCTGATTGGTAAAGCCTTTTACAAATTTGATTTCCTATTAAAATGAAGAATACCTTACAGACATCCTGATCAACATTACATTTCCATATGTTTATCAGAGGTTAATAATTATAGACCCTCGCGGAGCACCTAAAGCTTGAAGTGTGTATTAGATTAAATGCACAGAAAGACTGCCATGCAATAAGATGCACAAGAATTTACTCAGGGTAATCCTGATCAGAGTGGTTTGGGGACAGAAGCTTACAAACTCCAGCTGTCTCTCACAAGTTGGCAAAATCTGATTATACTCTGGTATTGAATTTATGATCATATAAAATATAAGCCCAAGACCTCTCTCTGCTCCACTTCCTACATGTGTGAATTTTCCTTTCTTATGTAAAGACATCCCAGCCAACGCTGTCATCACCTAAGGTGTTGAAGAAAGAGGAAAAATTGATTTTTCCAACAGAGACACAGAGAAGAAAGCTTCTTTTCTCCAGAGCTGACTCATTTGAAAAGACAAGATGTGTGTGACTCTAAGCGTGGATCTTATGCAAAACCTAAAAGCATTTTGCATGGCAAAAACACCAATGTTGTGGAGTATTCCAGCGACTCTACAACCTCCCCCCAATCAATACTATGTCCATGGCTGGTCCATTACAATTACTGGCATGAGACATTAGACCAAACAAATACCACCATCAATTTTGTAACTTCATTAGCATGTAGAGTAGGGTAACCATGGATATTTCATGGTAAAAAAACAATGAGACCAAGAAAAATGTTACAGCTATATAGTCTGTACTTAACAATTAATATGAGGCCTTGACATAGTTATAATTACGTAGCATTATGATGTAACAGACTCTTACTGGCTGGCTCAGTCCCCCTAAGAATGCATGGTTCTAAAACATACTGGTATGTTTTTATTTTGGTTGAAATGGGATAACAGAATGATTAGAGAATCACTGTGCAAAAGAATGTACCCCATATCACTGCAGTTCAGTCATTCAAATTACATAAATCACTGCACTAAATTGAATTTTAAATTTCTAGACTATAGATAAATAAATATACGCAAAAATATTCTACAGATCTATTTTTCCTTTTATACAAGGATGTTTTGTTGTTGAGCTTGTCTATGAAACCTGTCTCTAAAGCTACACCTTGAAGGCTTACACTGGCCTTGAATGGCCTGGGCCAATAAAATCTGTATTTATATTTTTTTGTTCAGTTGGAATGCATTTTATGCATAATGCATGGATGATTAGATCTAATCCATATTTGTAGATGAAATAGGTCGAAATCCAGTGTTAATCCGGTGACAAATGTGTATATTTGAACAAATTGGATTTTAATTTTTCTTTCTTGATCAAACATTTGAGCAAGACCAATAACTAAGTAGGCAGACCTGCAGAAAACATATTTCTAGTTTCTTGTATGTTCTGAAAGTAACATCTTTTTACAGCCTGTTATATTAACTCAGTAGCTGTTTGTGACTGTAAGGCTAATAACCTCATCACTCATAACCAGGATCATGGCCATTAGCCTACAGTACAGCCTGTGAACCATCATATTACCATACAAAACAGACCATGTTTCGGACTGGTTTCAAATACACATTAACCAAGTACACAAATCGCTGATCATAGGATATCACAGTTGTGATTGGAAACTGGTCACATACATCAACATGTTAGACTATACCGGTCAATGTGTATAATACAGTCATCCGTAAGGATCTGCTCTTGTGAACTCTTGTCTATGGACTAAACATTTTAGCCATGCAGGATATAAAAGAAAAAAATATGAGAAACCATGCATGCTCATATTTTGCTAATGTTGGTCAAACATACAAATTTAACATAAAATGTTATTTTTGTTGAAATTTAACATTTATATAATATTTTGAATGAATTTCAATTCATGAAAGATCTTCCAAGAGTGTTATCAGAATTCTATGAATGTTTGCATTGTTGATAAAAATTGTTTTTTCTTCTAAACTATGGAAGTAAAAAAGTATTTATATTATATTTTGATACATGTATCAGAAAAGCAATCTAGGCTATCCTAACTTGTTATCTTTAATTTTTTAAACCCTCATACTTTCACCAGCCTTTTCAGATTTAAAGACTGATATTAACAGTTCTGATGACCTAGATGAATGTTTGCCTTTAAAATAGATGATCCGGTAGTTTGTTTACTTTAACAAAATCCTGTTTCACTAGATCAAAACGAAAATTTGATTTAAACCTCTGAAGACCAAATCCTTAAAACAAACTTTTACAGCACAGAAAAAATTACACGCACAAGTAAAAATACAATGCTGAGTTTCTGATCAGAATATGTCTGAGCAGACTGTTCTAATGAAAAGAAAGGCCACTGAAAATTCCTGTTCTTCCAAATCACTGTACTAAATAAAACTAATGTTTCGACAAAGATCTCTCAAAAACTATTAAGAGGAAGACGAGGTTTCTCCCCTAATTTTGGAATCAGTTTAAGAATATTGGTCTCTAAGCAAAGATGGGAAAGATTTTCTGAAAATTATAACTCGGCTATATCAAGCTCTGCCAAACAAATAGAGATCAAGATTCCTTTTCTGAACCTCATCACATCTATATATTTTATAA
Organism: Mizuhopecten yessoensis; assembly: GCF_002113885.1. Classification (NCBI taxonomy): domain Eukaryota; kingdom Metazoa; phylum Mollusca; class Bivalvia; order Pectinida; family Pectinidae; genus Mizuhopecten; species Mizuhopecten yessoensis. The sequence continues at coordinate 841,000 of NW_018407845.1, forward strand.
ACTTGGTTATTTTTGTTAGAGTAGAAAATGTGTGTTAAACACATGCTCCTACTTTGATGGAAATGGAGCTACAAGTCCAAAATGTTAACCAAAGAAAACTAAAGTAAATATCAAAGTTCAATCAAAGTCAACAAAAACAACTTAGATTATACATGTATGTATAATTGTGACCTTGACCTAGCTACTGGATACTGGGTATGTACTGTCTTCATGATGTGGGTTACTAGTTAGTAGTAGTATATTGGCATCTGACCTAGCTGCTGGGTACCGGGTAGTATATTTAACTGCTTCTGACATATAGCTACTGGGTACTGGGTTAGTGCTTGCTTCTGATGTAGGTACTGGGTACTAGCATATTGGCATCTGACCTAGCTACTAGGTACTGGGTGTGAACTAACTTCTGACCTAGCTGCTGGGTATTAAGTGGGTGTGTACTGGATTCTGATCTAGCTGCTGGGTACTGGGTGGGTGTCGGCATTTGACCTAGCTACTGGGTACTGGGTGGGTATATGTCCTGGCTCCTGATCTAGCTGTGGGTACTGGGTGTGAACTAACTTCTGACCTAGCTACTGGGTACTAGGTGGGTAATGGCTTCTGACCTAGCTGCTGGGTACTGGGTGGGCATATGTACTGGCTCCTGATCTAGCTGCTGGGTACTAGGTGGTTAATGGCTCCTGACCTAGCTGCTGGGTACTGGATTCTGATCTAGCTGCTGGGTACTGGATAGTCTTTTTGGTTTTTGACCCAGCTGTTGATTACTGGGTATTGTATATATATATATGCATGCTTATGACCCACTTTATTACTTGATTAATTATTGACTTCTGACCTAGCTGTTGGGTATTGAGTAGTATAATGGGTAATGGCTGGGTACTGAGTGGGTAATACTGACCTTCTGACTAACTGAATCTGAATATTGCCTTCTGGTCCTTCTGGACATGAGTACTCAGAGGGACCAAGACTATATTAAGTGTACTGGACAAACCCAACAATGACCAATCTAACTGGGTAGACATGCTGTGGTACCTCTGTGACAGATGGCTGAGCCAGATAGTTACCAAGCCAATACGTGCATAGAGACTTGAAGACATTTTCTTCCTAAGGTGACTTGCATGTACTTGTGTGTGTTTTGAATCTAATGGAACAAAACATAAAAGCTTGAAAGACCAATTGAAATAACAATAAAACTTTTTCATTTTTTTAACTAAAAGTTGATGTCGATTGTGAATTTGTCTCAATTATCCACATTGAACAACTGATAAAGCCTATCTATAATAAGCTAGGCAACAGGTAAGATTCCTAGAAACCAGGGGGCATCTCAAAAGGGTTTTTCCCTTCCTATTTCAGAAGCAGATACACAAACATTTCAAGATCTCTGCTGAAAATCAAATCTTAAATTAATTTTTCGGCAGTGATTTATTCAATTCTTTTTAAAATATTAAAATAACACAATACTTTGTGCCTTTTCTCAAACATTACCTTTTATTCAGAAGTTAAACTATAATATAAATAAACAGTGTTTTTGTAGTATTTCCAGGCAAGCCCCGAGCAGAGCATATTTTTACTAACATTTGATGAGTCCATAATTACTTATGTACATGGTTGGTTCTCAAAATGTTAATCAAGTCCCACAAAGAAAGCACGAGTATTATAACGAGAAACATTGTCATTCACTACAATGTCATTTTACAACCAAATGTTAGACATGAAAATTTTAGGCATTCATGACTTGAATATATATATATCAAATCTTTCTGAAATGGATACAATTTCATACAAAATTGCATACTGACCGACACTCAACTCTTGAACAAAACTTTTATAATACGGAGCAAATTAGATGCATACACATCAACTTGGAAGACAAAACAATGAACCCAGATTTCCAGTCCCAGCTACGCAACTAGGACAAAGTTCAGCTGCAGTTCTTGCATCACCATCGATCTGAAGGCAAGCACCAAGCTTTGGAAACAAGATATAATCTGATCATCATACCAACCCAACATATGTAACACAATTAGGGACCACATCTTGTTTTGTTCTGAAAATGCATCTCTAACTCTCTTTGAGATTTCCAGACTTATAGCACTGTTGAATTAAAATCATAATAATCTTAGCAAATGGAATAACTAGTATATGTATATATATATAAAAGAAACTAGATAACACGGAAAAAAACAGATGACATCATTCCAAAGCTTTCTTCATTGAATATTAAATAATCAGCCAATTCCAACAAACCATTTCAAATAAAACGTATGTTACAACAAGTCCTTACATTGACCACCATGCAAGTGTAGATTTAGAAATTTAATATCTGATAATTTTAACTTAACATATTTGATAAATAGACCTTACTAGGTAGAAATTGATTGGTAATCACTGATCTGAAACTGTTTAAGGATCATTTAATAATTATTGTTTGGGAGTTAAACATGTCTTTACTAATGATTGAAAGATTCTGTTTAATTAAAAACCATCATGTATCTTTTTTTTTAATCAGGAAATAAAATTAAGCAATAATTTTCAATATTTTTTTATTCATAGAACTTACGTTCAACTGAATTTTGTTTTTCTTACTTCATAGGCCTTCAATTGTAAAAAAGATTTTTAAGCCAACTTAACGATTTTTTTTAATTTGCAAGAGAAAATAATCTTTTATAAGGTTTTCCCAAAACATTGGTTTTAACTCATTCACCCCTGAAGACACATTTGATATTTCAGGGGTGAATGAGTTAAATGGTAATCTAATAATCAATATTTCATCAAACAAGTTTCATTACAATTGTTGCAAATTATTACAGTTATGGAATTGTAACCATAGATAATCAGGTCCAGTACACTCTGCCGATTGAGCTATATAATTATAGCTCTATTGACCTATCTGAAATAGGTCTTTTGAGCTATTTTCAAGTGATTTTCTTTTTTTAAAGAAAACGAAACAAAGTCGCTTTTAAAAGAAGATTGTATCATTAGGTTGATAACAAAAGACATTAAATTCAAGTATTCGTTTTAAAAAATAATGATGTAAAAAAATCGGAAATTTTACATTTATGAAAAATGAAAATAAACATCTAACTGTATGCTCCTTGTAGTCAACATTACCATAAACCTTATTGTTTTATGCGACTTTGCTTTAATTTAATGAAATTTGAAATTTGAGAAAATATAGCTCAATACAGCTATAATTAATAGGTGTATATAGCTATATAGGTCTTTATAGCTATATAGCTCAATCGGCAGAGTGTACTGGACCTGATAATGACCTTTCAGAAAACAAATATTTATATTAAGTTCATCATAAACACAAATTAATGGTCACTAATTTAATTTAAGTCCGGTTACATTGTTTCCATAATGGAAAACAAGAAATTAACTAATTGAAGCATTTTAGTCAATTGAATTAGGTTTAAATGCTGGTCCCTATACAACTGTTTTTTCTTATTATTTTCATCAATAATCAGGACAGCTCTGCAGTATATTCTACAAATTTAATTCTTATAAAATTTGTTGATTTATTAAATATGAGTTGGTATGAACAAAACTTCTACAAAAAGGCTCAAATTGTCTTCTAAATTTAAAGTTAAAAAAAGGAGCATGGACACATGATCAGTACTGAAAAAGAAGTGAAAGCAAATCAAGAGGAGTAAAAGTAAATCAATAAGTATTCATATTCAAGTCATCTGTTGCTAAAGATCAGAATTCAGATTTGGGAAGCACAATGTATTTTTTTCTGTTAATAGCATAGAATTCACTGAATCAAGCATTCCCGGGATTCAACCCTTTGTGTTGAATGTAATCTCGGTACGGAACCATAAGGAGGTGAAATACACACACTGGGATTGTCCAAAACTCAAATGAACTTAGGACGAGTTGAAGCCACACCTACTTTTTGGTTTGTCCCAATTAAATCACACTAAAGTTTTTTTTATTAGAACGCCAGTAGCTAAATGATCAACTTGTTCAATGTAAACTGATATTGTAAACAGGTTATGAATGAACAAAAACGGGTTGCATGGGCACATTTCAGAAGATGGTCCATATCTAGGTGCCCGATACACTACCGTGTAAGTAATCATACACAAAAAACCCAATGCCAGCGAACACATGACCTAGTATACCAGCACACATGTTCGAGGGTAGAACTTACAAATTATAACTGAAAGTTGCCTAAAAATGCACAGTATATTTATTAAGGTTAACAGCTATACAATTAATACAAACTCGACGTAAAATATATTTGTACACTTACCGAGACATCGGGGTTACTGGTATCTTTGCCAGTAACTGCTCGTACAACTCCACTCCGCCATTCCCAATCGACAATTTTGTTAAGTTTTAACTTCCCAGAACACCGCACAGAAAGAAATCTTTTCCCAGCTATTTCCTCTCTACTCTTATACGCCATTGCTTCACAATGTATCCATTTTTGTTGTTTTACATTACTCCAATATTAGGAAACTTTTAACAAAATTCCTATGTCTCCTTTCTCCAGAGTACTGCGCATGAATACATAACACAAAGTTTGACATTTGGGGTCATTAGGTCATGAGTTATAAACAAATATCCCCAAGATAATATAGTGCACCGGAAAATGTTTCCTTTCGTTATTTTAACTAACAAAAACAGTTATAATTGAATGTAAAGTTATATTAAAAACACATATTGATGCTGTTTAAAGGATGATACACGACAAGCTTTCGTAAATACCAAATTTCAATAGAACGAGACTTGTTCCAGTTTCAAAAAATGATAAGACACTTTCGGCAGAATTTCATTTCATATTGAAAACCGAACACTTAGCTTGGAACCTATATATTTTTGAAATACTCATGAAAAATTTAACTGAACGACGCGTGGTAGCAAATAATATATTAGATACGTTATTTTAGAGCGCGAATGGCCAATGTTTACATTATTGTTTAGATAGTACATTACAGTTATCCCCCTTGACAATCACCTGTTCAGAGGGCGCTTTACACAGAAGACATTTCTACTAGACCTAGGATTGATTTCGAATTTTTACCTATCGTGATGTTTTATTTCAACGTTTATTCATAGATATTACTCAACAAGGAACGATGGTGTCGGCCATTTTATCAAGAATTGTCATGTGAGTATATGAAGTGTAAAAATGACTTACCCAATCGTGATTTTATCGAAGACGAAGAAGGAAACTTGTGTAAAGTTTCAGTTGAGATATTGAAAACTTATGCACATTATAAAAAGTAACTGAAATCAGCATGGATACAAAGGTAAAAACAATATAAAGGGTGATGTTCTTATACGTATCGTTAAAATCGGTTTGTGTATTCTGGTGGAATTCTTCATCCTGTTTTAACATATAAACTTNCCCACCCCCCCTCCAGAATTACTGAAGCTGTCCATTTCAATAGCGGGGGCCCTACATGAATTGGGTTATTTTGATTTACAGTTGATATTATTTTATAGTACATGGTCAAATTAAATTGTATTACTGGATAGTGTGCATATTCACAGGGTATCACAGTTCAGGGTGATGTACTGATGATAAATACAGAGTGACAGGTACCAAGACACAGGTTTTACCAAGGCTTCAGGGTTTACCAAGGCATAGGTTTCATAGTCTAGGCTGACTTGGTCAAAAGGTAGTCGCGGTAAAGGGTGACATGGTTAAGGTGTGTCGCGTTGAAGGTTGACATGGTCAAGGTGGTCACAGTAAAGTGTGACGTGGTCAAGGTGTGTCACGGTAAAGGGTATACACAGTCACGGGTGTCGCAGTTAGGGGCTATTTACTTTTGATACAGGGTGATAGATATATAGAGGTTACACAACGAGTGGTTGTTGAGTATGGTATTTATTTCACTCGAGTTAGTTAATTTTCAAAAGTTACAAAATACAAGAGCTTTAGCGAGTGTCTTTCTGTAACTTTTGAAAATTAACTAACGAGAGTGAAATACATACCATACTCAACACCCACGAGTCGTGTGATCTGTTTCTACCACAATCTCATGATCAGTCGGAAATAACATACACACGTGTTTGTTGACAAGGCGGGTGTAGTGATATGACCCATATGTAAAAAGTCACTCATTCATATTTAAAAATGACTCTTTCTTTACAAATTTAATAATTGTCAAAATTAATGTTTCGGCAACAACATCATGAAAAAATATAATAGATGGAACGACTTAAAATATTGAGAGTAGCAGTATTGCATTAATTTACATAAATTAACCACAGACTATATGCGCGTAAGCATATCGTACGAAGTCTGCCTCCCGCCAAGTGATGAAGACGAACGTATCGCTGTCAATGTCCAAAACCATAGGCCTACGTTTCTTCGTGACGCTTCTATGATTGGCCTTTTTTTGTGAAAGTTCAGCCATAGTCAGGCCGTCCAAATAGCGAAAACGAGACGTTGGGGGAACGAAGTATTTTCTGACACTGTGACAGATCTTGTTTTGGTTTCACGACCTGGACACGCGACGGTGTGACGTCGAAACGATATCGAGCGTCTGTAGCAATTTTGCCTGAAACTAACGATCAAATCTTTAAGTATCACCTTCTTTTAATATTGCCTTAACCCTTTCGTTACTAAACCGGCCGCAATCGTATAGTGCTAAACCGGCCGTGTACAGCGTCCCTGCGTTGCTACCTAACCAAGCGGAAATATGCGTCATTATCATCAAGAGTTTATGTGACTATGATCGGCTGTTATTTCCGGTTTACAACCGAGTAAAAATCTGCAGGAATTTCGGAGGAATAAGGGAAGTTTTTACAGTTTTTCGGATGAAATTTCAATATTCGTCAATGAAACATGGAGTCGTCGGATGAGTCTGACTTTGATGGTTTTGACGAACACGATATCGACGAGGCAAACACAAGATTCATATCAAAACAACATGAACTTGAGCAGGCCTACAATGAATCTGACATTGATATTTCTGATGATTCTGACGATGATGAGGATGGTACCGGTACGGGCGATTCTGGCGACGATCAGGTAATTGAAAGTGAAAATGAAAATGGCGACGACCCATATTTAGGAAATTTGAATCGGGAATGGACTCGTAATTTGTCGGAAATTGTTTTGCCGGATTTCACTGAAACTACTGGTGTAAATCACGGATTGTCGTCTGATGCAAAACATCTCCAATATTTTACACGTTTTTTGCCACAAACTTTCTTTGAAACCGTAGCAGTTGAGACGAACAGATATGCAGACCAAAAAGGCCCGGATCCAAAATGGATACCGACGTCAGCATCTGAGGTACGTGCCTTCATTTCTGTGAATATCATGATGGGTATTCCAAGAATAACCAACTATTGGAGTACTGATAAACGGTTCTCAGATCCATATATTAGCTCAATATTTCCAAAGAGCAGATTTATTCAGTTGAACAGATATATTCACCTGAGAGACACCAGTAACGTGCCAGGCAGGAATGATCCAGACTATGACCCTTTGTTCAAAGTGAGAACTATGATCGATCTTATACTTCCAAAGTTACAAGAAAACTACAAACCTAGACAGAAACTCTCTATAGATGAAGGGATGATTGGTTTTAAGGGTAGAGTTCATTTCAGGCAGTATATGCCTGCTAAACCTACCAAGTGGGGTATCAAAGTTTGGCAGATTTGTGAGGCAGATACTGCATACTGTTGCAAATTTGAGATATACACTGGAAAAAAACGTGGAGGGGAAAGGCATAATGGACTTGGATATGATGTAGTTTGGAGTTTATCAGAGTCATACCATAACCAAAACAGACATTTATACTATGATAGATTCTTTTCCTCTGTGACATTAGCTGAACACCTGGAACTTGTGAACACGTATGTGTGTGGAACAATAATGTCCAATAGGAAAGGTCTTCCAGATGATATCAAAAAGGCAAAACTGAAAAAACGGGGTGAACTTGTACAGATACAGAAAGGAAATCTTCTTGCTACAGTTTTCAAAGATAAAAGACAAATAACATTTCTTTCTACATCAGAGCAGCCAAACATGAACCAGGACCTGCATAAACCTCACGTCAACGTTTCTTACAACATGTACATGGGCGGTGTAGACAAGTTCGACCAAATGGCATCTTACTATCCAGTTGGAAGACCAGGAAACAAGTGGTGGCGGTATGTTATGTGGCACATTGTGAACTTAGCAATTGTAAATGCCTGGATCCTGTTTCAGAAAACGGAGAATAAGGAACCCCCACCTAAGAAATACTATGATCACCTGCAATTCCGCATGGATGTTGCTGATCAGCTGCTGGCAGGATTTACCTGTAGGAAACATCGAGCAGGCAGGAAGTCCAAAAATGAGGAAAAACGTCCTGTGCTTGGTGCTATCAACCATCACAAGCTAGTGAAGATCGCGGGTCGAAAGAGGGTGTGTCGGGAATGTGCCAAACAAGGACGTAAAACTCCAAAGAGACGTTCGGTGGAGACATCTTTCATGTGCCAATTCTGTGCCATGCCCTTGTGCAGAGTTAGATGTTTTACTGATTATCATGAGACAAACTAATCAGTTTTGAACGTTACTTGTGTGAAAAGTCTTGAAAAAGGAAAAAAAGCTTCAGAAACTTGTCAGTTTTGAATTTTGAAAATATTTACCTGTATCTCACCTGTGCTCGTTAACCTGTATCTCACCTGATGAGGAATATACTTGAAACTTACCTGACACTGTGGGGTTGCCAGTACATCATGGAAGTGCATATTTGGAGGATTTAGATACACTCAAAAGTTGTTTTATGTAGGTATAAAACTAAGAACTTTAGTTGAAGATTTGTGCTAATTTACCTGATCATTTTATTACCTTACCTGAACTTATCTGAGATATATAATTAGTAACAAATGTGTCATTTTGTTCTTGGAAGATCATAGTTTATTGCTGTAAGTAGAATATGAATAACAACAAACACTTTCATTCATTTTATATGCATTTAATAACATTTTTATTAAATTTTTACCTTTAATTAGCTTTTTCACCTGTATTTTTTACATTTTTCACCTGCATTTTTTACAGGTAAATGAGATAATATAGCAAATTTGAACATATGTTCATAATCAGTAGATAATTTGCAAGTGAAGTGCCAAATTTCATAAAGATCCCATGGATATTACCAAAGATATTGACATTTGAATAAAATGATTGAAAAATCTTAAATTTTACTGAATTAATGTAATTTATACACATATATACATTGTAACTAATGTGGCAATGAAAGGGTTAATAATCCCCTTTTCCGCATAACCTCACAAAGTCACCAACATTTGTCGGATGTTGACAGCAGACAACGTAAACAAATTAGCATGTGGCAAAAAGCGTGTGGAAAAGTCGTTCCGGTCAAAGTTCATCTTCTCGACCAATCAAAACTCTTGAAGGTCATATACCACCTGTGGTATATAACTCATATTTATCTTACAGTTTGCGCGTTTATAGAATGATCTGAGAGTGGAATAACACAGCGTATTGTGGTAGAAATTGTGATACAGTGTTTTAGTTGACTTTTTTACTATATTAGTGGTACAGGTATATTGTAATAGATGCAAAATATCCACCGGGTGTAGTTTAGGCAGTAATAGTGATTTGAGGCAGTAGTTTGTTGAATCATTAGGTAATTGTTATTTGAGTCAGATAAACGGTCATTATTTTGTAGATATTGTCGGCATTTATTTGTTACAACAGTTACTGGGTCCAAGATTGAACTTGGTAATGAACTGTAGGCACGCATCTGTTACACTGTGCTTTTCAAGTGATACATAAAAAACCTAATGTTGAATTGCATTTTACAGAATTAAAGCCAGGTCTTTCTCAATTTTAAATTCAGATATATGGATGATATGCTGTCTTTGAATTACAAGAAATTCATTAACCATACTGATCATATAATATACCCTCTAGAGTTTGAAATCAAGGACACCACAGACTCTTCAACTTCAGACGCTTTCCTTATTCTTTACTTACAACATGACCAACAGAGACAACTTACTACCAAGCTGTATGATATGTGGGACAATTTCAACTTTCCAATTGTGAGCTTTCCCTTCTTGTGAGCATCCTCCTGCTTCCCCTACCTACATTGTTTATATGCCTCATTTGAATTGGTACTCAAACACCGAATATCATGACTTCCATAATAGATGAAGAGTGCTGACAGACAACCTTACAAAACTTGGTATCTAAAGGTGCCGGGTGATGAATAGTATGGACCAGTTTTATGGTTGTCATGAGGATCTCGCATGAATATGTTATTTCTTTGTGTGATATGTAGATCAATGTTTTAGATTATGCTCACCAGAGTGCCTTGTTGTCACTACCTGAGGTCTTGATGCGAGGATGTGACATTACTTGGATTCAACTAAGTTTTACATTGTGGGTGCCATTAATGAAGCAGAAGGCAGTTTACCAATCTAGATTACCTGGTCTTTTTTTCTCTTAGTACTTTTTCAAGTGGTGCCATGTACATCTTTCCTTTGTTCATATTTCCCCTAGTTTTATCAATTTTGAGTTCGACTGTTGTTTTGAAACTTCAATATTCTCTTATTGTTTTTGGAATTTTAATGTTTAGAAATAGTAACAGAATAAAAGAAAATGTAAGAACTTCAGGAGTTGAACTCAGAGCATTTAAACTGCCAAGTCATTGTTGCCACCAAAGAATTATAAATGAACAGCACCAAAATGAGGGCTGCGAAATTGAAATAAACAATATTGGACAGGGGAGGGTACTCTTTAACCTGAAAAGCACTTTTGGTTTTGGTTAAAAATACAAAACAAGAGTATATTTTATAGGGAATGGTATTGGAAAGTGGTAATAATAGTTTATGACTTAATTAAAGAAAGAAGAAATAAATTGTTTTACAGCCATCAAGAGTTTACAGAGAAATTTGACATTCATACAAATTTTCTTACTTATCAAGGTGTCATTAATTCCATAAAGAAATCCATTTCACAGGAGGATGTTTCTAATTTGAATGTAGATTATCCATATATCCCAATTAATTTGGAATTTTTTCTTAAAAACAAAAAAGGAACTAAAGACTTTTACCATGTTCTATGTTAAAATAATACAATATCTACCGGTAGAAAGAAGTGGGAGGAAATATTTGAATTTAACACTGAGATATGAAAGAAAATCTATACCATTCTCTTCAAAATAAGTAAAAACACAAAACTACAGTGGCTTCAATTTAGAATCAATCAACATATTTTAACTACTAATTCATATCTTTATAAAATAGGTCTTGTTAATAGTCCATATTGTTTTCATTGTAAAACTGACACAGAAACTATAGTTCATGCATTATGGGAATGTAAAGAAGTATATGTACAAGTGTTTTTAACAGATTTTGAATCATTGCTAGATGTGTTATTAATTCCATTTGCTTTTGATAAAGAATCTTTTATCTTTGGTTTCTATGATAGAAAAAACAATGTTGATAATTTAGTACTTCTTATCATTAAACTATATATTTATAAGGCTAGATGTCTGCAAACTGGTCTATCAGTTTTGCCTAATTAAAGATATTTACAATACTCAAAAATATATTGCTGTAGGTAATGGTGAAAATTATCTCACTAATTTTAAAAGGGAATGGAAAAAAATGGGAAAGATTACTGCAGGCCATATAACTGAAATGTAAATTAATTATTGTACAAAAATTTACACAAAATTGAACAATAAGCCCTTGTCAAATCCTTCGACACCTCTCCAACCTTCCTTTTCTTTCTTATCCCTCTCTCTCTTTATAACTCTTTTTTTTCCTATATCTTCTTCTAAAACAGTACAATGGTACATAATACCTAAAATCCTGGTTTCAGCATGTGAAAATAGTCAAACTGTTTGTTTTTTCTTTTTTTTTGTATCTGTTTGCTTCTCAACTAGAATGCATATAATATTTTCTATGTATCTTGTTTCAAACTTATAAAGAAAATAATTGTTTTTCTGCATTGGTACCCAAATCGATGTAATAATATAAGAATGTTAAAAAAATGTCAAAACAAACAAAAAACTTGTGTGAAAATTAAGAATGTGAGACTGAAATATGATGTGTTATGTTTAATGTACTGTTGAAAAAATATAGAAAAATAAAAAAAAAATATAAAAAATAAAAAGATAGGACATTTACACACAGATGTACTAAACCTTTTTTTGGCCATATTTAAAGATTGATGACAATTTCATTTATATTTGCAGCTGTGTGGTGTATATCAACCTTGAATATAAGAATTTGTTAAACTATAAAATAAATATTTATTAACCAGAAAGCTTTAAAACCAATTGAGTTATCTCACCGTTAAATAATTCCCCATTGGTACTACCAGAGGGGACAATAGAAATGCAGTTGCAAGATTTTATTTATTGGTAAATTTTGGATTGGCAGAGTGTTAGGTACATGTACTTCCATAAGATCTTGTGCTCTGTTTAGTACTAAAATATGATCTATACAGATGTTCTTGCCCTTTCTGATGCTGTGCATATGATATTACCTTGTGTATCCGTTACATGAAATACTTATTCATTTGGTCTTTACACTGTTTAACTCATTCACCCCTGAAATATTTTATGATGAACTATTCCAACCTTTGAATCGGAAGAGTTCAAATGTGTCTTTAGGGGTGAATGAGTTAAGGCCTAATATGATGATCTGCCATTATATTGACCTGCAGGCCATCACACGTTTATTAGCCGGGAGTGGGATGGCAGATTCCTTCTGAAAGTCCTTGTTTGATTAGCACAAATTGTGCCAGAATGAACATATATACATTCAGTGTTCGTATGACTTGACAAGATCATTTTGTCTTTGTCTCGGTCATTCCTCCGGATAGTTCTGTTTGGGGTCATGTGAATTGCCAATTGGATCAATCAGATCAATGGGTTCAACGACCTACCCTAAGGTCCTTGTGGTGACCTTACAGTTCATTTATGCATTGCTGGTGTGGTGTGTTATTTCATTCATTACTCATGGTTCCTTGCACAATCTTTAGAACAAGCTTATTAATTAGTTGTGTTTTTAATCAGCTGTACAATTTAAACATGTCATTTAATTTGAAAGTTTAGAGCGACAATCTTTGATACTAATATATGCTCTTTATGTATATGAATGTATTGACCATGCAAATACCACAATAAATTCAATCATTTTCCATTAGTCCAAGGAAAAACAAATATATAGTTCACTTTGTGTGCAGTACAGATTTGATATGAACCAGACATTTGTGGAGTGAGATCACTTTAGAGATGTATCAATACCTATTATATGACAGTGACTGACACATCAGAAATGTGTAACATAGATGGAATTTGGAAGGGATAAATAGATGTTTAATCAGTTTGTTTGCTTTTAATTTATTCAAGCTGATCTAGGTAATCATCACAGACATTGCCTGAGTACATTGTATATGTGTGTGTGGTGTATGGTGACGGTCTATAGGACCTAGGTGACATCACATTGCATGAGTACATTGTATATGTGTGTGGGGTATGGTAACAGTCTATAGGACCTAGGTGACATCACATTCCCTGAGTACATTGTATATATGTGTGTGGTGACTGTGGTGTATGGTGACAGTCTATAGGACCTCGGTGACATCACATTGCCTGAGTACGTTGTATATGTGTGTGTGGTATATGGTGACAGTCTATAGGGCCTAGGTGACATCACATTGCATGAGTACATTGTATATGTGTGTGTGGTGTATGGTGACGGTCTATAGGACCTAGGTGACATCACATTGCCTGAGTACATTGTATATATGTGTGTGGTGACTGTGGTGTATGGTGACAGTCTATAGGACCTCAGTGACATCACATTGCCTGAGTACATTGAATATGTGTGTGTGGTGTATGGTGACAGTCTATAGGACCTAGGTGTGCCTGAGTACATTGTATATGTGTGTGTGGTGTATGGTGACAGTCTATAGGACCTAGGTGACATCACATTGCCTGAGTACACTGTATATGTGTGTGTGGTGTATGGTGACAGGCTATAGGACCTAGGTGACATCACATTGCCTGAGTACACTGTATATGTGTGTGTGGTGTATGGTGACAGGCTATAGGACCTAGGTGACATCACATTGCCTGAGGACATTGTATATTTGTGTGTGGTGACTGTGGTCTATGGTGACAGACTATAGGACCTAGGTTACATTATATATGTGTGTGTGGGGTATGGTGACAGTCTATAGGACCTAGGTGATATCACATTGCCTGAGTACATTGTATATTTGTGTGTGGTGACTGTGGTCTATGGTGACAGTCTATAGGGCCTAGGTTACATTATATATGTGTGTGGGGTGGATGGTGACAGTCTATAGGACCTAGGTGACATTGTAGATGTGTGTGTGGTGACTGTGGTCTATATTGACAGTCTATAGGAACTAGGTGATATCACATTGCCTGAGTACCTTGTATATGTGTGTGGTGTATGATGACCGTCTATAGGACCTAGGTTACATTGTATATGTGTGTGTGGTGTATGGTAACAGTCTATCGGACCTAGGTGACATCACATTGCCTGAGTACATTGAATATATGTGTGTGGTGACTGTGGTGTATGGGGACAGTCTATAGGACCTCAGTGACATCACATTGCCTGAGTACATTGTATATTTGTGTGTGGTGACTGTGGTCTATGGTGACAGTCTATAGGGCCTAGGTTACATTATATATGTGTGTGGGGTGGATGGTGACAGTCTATAGGACCTAGGTGACATCACATTGCATGAGTACATTGTATATGTGTGTGTGGTGTATAGTGACAGTCTATAGGACCTAGGTGAAATCACATTGCCTGAGTACCATGTATATGTGTGTGTGGTGACTGTGGTCTATGGTGACAGTCTATAGGACCTAGGTTACATTATATATGTGTGTGTGGTGTATGGTGACAGTCTATAGGACCTAGGTGACATTGTATGTGTGTGTGTGGCCTATGGTGACAGTCTAGAGGACCTAGGTGACATTGGGTTTGCCCTTGGGTACTAAATGAAGTAACATTCATTTTGGTGGTGTAATGCTTTTTATGCTAATTTAATAAATATATTGCTTAAGGTAACCGCCACAGAAAAGTGGTGCTTTGTCATAGGTTTATATACAGGTATGAAAAGTTTTAATTACATTTGTGGTAAAGGTTACATGTACTCTTATAGGATCACAGGTGTTGATCACAAATGTCCATGCTTATTTATAGGCTTGCATGGTCATGTTTGTGTGCTGTAAACTTTTCCACTATCACAAGTCATTCTGCCAATCTCTGAGCTTCTTCACATGATAAATTATTACCATATTAACATAAACATTTGTAAGCAGTACAACCTATGTATCTGGTACACAAAGTCAAAATTGTCTAGTGACCATAGTTTTCTAGACACTAGACATGTTCTCTTTTGATCCGTCCCTTCCCTTCAAAAATAAACAGAAACCACTTTATTTTTTGGAGTTATAAAACTTATTATATACATATTCTGAATTAGTCCTGTGCTAAGATAAGGATTTTGACCAGTGGTATTCACTACAGCTACAAATGCTAGACCTGGTTAATAGAAAGTGCCTTGCCATGGAGATAATTAGTATATTTAAACTATGATGCTGGCATGTATAACTAGATACAGAAAACTGCAGCTAGTACAGAAACAGCTAAAACAGGAAGCAAAGTTCAAGCTTTTATCAGTAATTACCTCTTGTACAATTTGAACATCTTCGTTTCCAAAGGGAAATAACTCTTAGATATTGGAGATAAAAAAATATTCACTTTGTAATTGAATTGAGAGTTCATTCATTTAGAACCAATGCTATTCCAAGCCTCATTCAATTAATTCTGCTTTAAGTTAATGTTTAAGATTTATTTCTTGGATAGGGTTTGAGTACTGTACATGCTAATCTATTAAAATGTAATGTGATCATTTTGTTTCATGATACACTTGATTAATCCAAGAACATATCTAAGATTTTAAATTCTGAAATATGAAGTTCAAGCTGTTTAAATAAATGAAGAGCTTTTACAATGACAAACACCATCTCAGACTACCACCCTAGCTACTCATCTGTGAGAACATGTGGATTTGGAGTTTACTGTATACATGGCCCCTCCATGTGCTGCTGTAAATCTAAGCCAGGTAGACTGGAAATCCACCTGATTGGTCTCTCACCAAACAACTTACTTATCAATTTCCAAGCTACTCTCTTGTAGAGGGGTGGTGAGGATATTCTGTGGTTTCCATGGCAATGTTTGATATGAGGGGTTGTGCTCACTTTCAGGACTGCCATTATAATTGTATGTTAGCACACACACAGATAGATAGGTGAGGGAAAGTTTGTATCTTCCACACGATCTCCAGCATCCTTGTTTACTATAGACAAGTTGTGTTCCCCATTTCACTGGAGTAATCAACATAATGTTATGAACCCCTGCCAAGTTGATAAAGGGTGCAGCTGGAACGATTTGGCAATAGGTTTGATGCTGGAGATAAGGTGAAGAGGTTGATGGTTTCACCATTGGTCTTGTAATTCTGTAGATCACATGACCCAGGATTCTACCAAAATATTGGAGGCATATTTCTACTACACATGCGGTGCAAATTTTGATTTTCGAAAGACATGGAGTTGATTTCTAGGCGCTCTATGCCTATGTTGTAGAAATAATACGACAGTGTCCAGTGTTGCCTAGCCGATGTTGACTTTGAAATGACAACTACAACCTGTGCATAGTTTTCTTTTACCGTGGATCACTATAATGCAAGATCCCAGTTGTTAGACGTGCCTGTTTTGGACATTTTTGTATCATTGTGATCTGTCCAGAAGGATTTGCTGTGATGTACAGGGATGGCTCATAAACTGATGGTTGAATTTAGAAAGCTTGAGATTGACAAAAGGGAGAAAAAAGAACAATTTTACAAAAACAAAAAATATATTTTTAGGCTGA
The DNA here is from genome assembly GCF_002113885.1 of Mizuhopecten yessoensis. Lineage (NCBI taxonomy): Eukaryota > Metazoa > Mollusca > Bivalvia > Pectinida > Pectinidae > Mizuhopecten > Mizuhopecten yessoensis. The sequence continues at coordinate 857,908 of NW_018407845.1, forward strand.
AGGAACTACTGGTGGAACTGTTGGATAATGAGGTTATTTAATGTGCTGCCTTTCCTTCCAATCATATGAAACAAGTAATGACGAAAAGTAGGTCACACTTGTATGTACTGTCACATTCATTTTGACTGTTCAATCTGAGATACAGAGTGTTCTGATCTAAATCCCTGAGCTGATTTCGTTGAGGATGAAGTCAGTAGCAAGGACCACTTATTGTTAAGTCTAGTGTTGTCGTATTTGCCTTGGATATGCTTTAATGAACAGCAAACTTCAAAAACATGCAAATCGTCAATCTGTGCTGATGTATCAGTCAAGTGTTGCATTGTAGGATTCACAAAAGAATATTTTCAGTCAACATCTCAAAATGGGATTTTTAATTTCCTTTATTCAGAAGTGACACATCTATAAAGTATACAGTATGGGTATGACAATGATTGTGGTTTACATTCTGTAAAGCTGCTGTTACACAATTCCATTGGTGCTGTTGATGCCGAGACAGTGTATTTGGAATGAGACTCGACGGCATCTTGGAAACTTTGTGATTTAATGTCCAGTTGCTATATGGATATGAACAGGAAAGACAACATATAGAACCATGTAGATTTATTGCTTGGCACATGGGAGCATGATTTCTGGGGGAAGTTCAACTGTTACATATTACCTTTCATTGAGCAAGTCATGTACAGTCGGGGGAGTTGTGTTAAAACATGCTGACTTCACTTTACACATCAGTGGTGTCGACGTTCAAGCAGGCCATCTACGAGTTCCTTAGTCAAACCACTCCCTACCTTTATACTCTTTGCAGATTGGTGTGTGGGACACTGTATCCAGCATACGCTTCCTACAAGGCAATCCGCACAAAAAACGTAAAGGAATATGTAAGTATTTGTGTGATTAGGCAATTTCAGTAAATCAATGGTTTTCATATAGATAATAAATATTACTAAGACTTCAAGCTATCCAAATTAATTACGTTTCTCAGTTTTGGAAATATCCAACCAACTTTCACATGTCAGTTACCATGGAAAGTGATGGTAGAACAACTAATTCAGATGTGTACAATGGGATATTGTATGGAAGGTATTATATAAAGTACTCACCTGCAGGAAGATTTTGAAAATTTCTAAAGGCCCAGCATGTTTCTATATTATTGAATATTTGAAAAATTTAATTGTGGAATTTCCCATGTACATAATTTTTTATATCCTTCTTATCTCTAAGTTATCCAGAAAAATGTTACTAACTTAGATTGAATATGAAGATCCATTTAAAATGAAACTTGTGCAAATATAACTAACTGGCTGTAAGCCTAAATAGGTAGTATTATCAACCTTGACCAATAATAAAACCATTGTTAATACGCCTTTTATTGTCAGGTAAAATGGATGATGTACTGGATTGTATTTGCCATTTTCTTGTCTGTGGAAACGTTTTCTGACGTTCTTTTATCATGGTATGTATTAAATTTACCCGCCTGATCCTCAGGATAATAGAGTTTTATTGTTGTGTAACATTATACATTGTGTAATATCGTATTTAATTAAATGTCAGAAGGTTAACCAATATATATAACAGTTCACTTTATTAATAGTTTAACACTATAGGGGATATGGATGTTTGGCACTTAATTAGCATCACTATTGTATGCCTGTGTAAATTCTACCCAAGTATTGGCTTCTAATATAGGGAATTTCTACCCTTTTAAGTCTTTAACTAGGACAGGGTTCCTGTAAATCAGAGAATGTACCTGCATTGCATAAGAAAATTTGAATAGGATAATAACATTTTTAATTGCTAGATCTTCAGTTGATTTTTTTTTTTTTTTTTTAAATTAGGACAATTTTATCCAATACAGAAAGGTAATGGAGTGAGGTTTTCAGGTCTCAAAAAGGCCTGGAGAAACGTTTGATATCACACACATGTACATTCCTATGATGGTTAGTTTAGTATCATATATAAACCATAACCTTGCTTTAATTTTGTTTTCTCTGGGGTTTTTTCAGGCTGCCATTTTATTACGAGATAAAGATGATATTTGTGATATGGATGTTGTCTCCAATTACCAAAGGATCCAGCTATCTTTACAAGAAGTTTGTGCATCCACACTTAGTGAAGAGAGAAAAGGTAAGTGTTCACAGCTGTCACCAGATACAGCCTCACGTTGTGAAGAGAGAGAAAATAAATATTCACAGCTGTGACATGTTTTGTGGACACATGTTGCAAAACTTACCTAGTCCTTACAGTGGTATAGCCCATGATAAATCGCTCAAATATTGAAAGCTTGATACAACTCCCTGTTTTCATGGAGAGAATCCCTGTTGTCATCAGGAAGAGTCTGTTATCATAGGGCATGTTGTCATTGACAGATTTTTTATTGACATGGGGAGAGTTCACAGTGATTTTCTTTTGCTCAGTTTTACTGATGAATACAGGCAGTTTTCCCTAGCTTAAAAGTACCTTGATTTTCCAAAAATGACCAAAAACTGAGAAATATATTCCCAATTTCAATACAATTAGTACTATATTTTCCCAATTCATAAAAGAACAGGCTGCTGTAAAATTAAGGTAGCAAAACCACTGGTTCAAATTGTCCATAGCGAAAGTTGGTGTTGTCATAGACAGAATCCCTGTTGTCACGAAGAGAGTCCCAGTTGTCCTTGGGAGAGTCTTTATTTTCATAGGGAGAGTTGCTGTTGTCATGGGGAGAATACTTGTTGTCATGAAGAGAGTCCTGGTTGTCAAGGGGGAAATCGTTGCTGCATGAAGAGAGTCCTCGTTGTCATGGGGATAATCCTTGTTGTTATGAAGAGAGTCCTGGTTGTCATGGGGATAGTCCTTGTTGTTATGAAGATAGTCCTCGTTGTCATGGGGATAATCCTTGTTGTTATGAAGAGAGTCCTGATTGTCATGGGGATAATCCTTGTTGTTATGAAGAGTGTCCTCGTTGTCATGGGGATAATCCTTGTTGTTATGAAGAGAGTCCTGGTTGTCAAGGGGGAAATCGTTGCTGCATGAAGAGAGTCCTCGTTGTCATGGGGATAATCCTTGTTGTTATGAAGAGAATCCTCGTTGTCATGGGGATAATCCTTGTTGTTATGAAGAGTGTCCTCGTTGTCATGGGGATAATCCTTGTTGTTATGAAGAGAGTCCTCGTTGTCATGGGGAGAGTCCTTTTTATTATAGTGTCACATGTTGTCAATGTTGTCACTTGAGGAAAACAATGATAATATTGCTCTTCAAATGAAACAGTTATAATAAAGTAAGATATAGAATAATTATGTGTTATGATGATTTTTTCTCTAGAGATTTTACTCTAATGATAATAAACATTGATTTGTGTTTCAGGAAATAGATGAATACATATCCCAGGCAACAAAGCAGGGTTATTCTACCTTACTGAACCTGGGTCAACGAGGCATTTCCTACGCTACCAATGTGGTGGTGAAAACTGCTATAAAGGTAGGTTACCAAGGAGACAATCATGGTAGAGTAAGTATACAGGTCGGTTACCATGAAAAGTCAGGGTAGCTTTATACAGGTCAGTTACCAAGGAAAATCATGGTTGAGCAATTATACAGGTCGGTTACCATGGGAAGTCATGGTAGTAGAGCAAGGTTACCATGGGAAGTCATGGTTGAGCAATTATTCATGAACATAACCAAAGGGTTGGTCTTGAAAGGGCTAAATTGGATGAAAATACCCTAAAAGCTCCTTTAGAAATTAAACAAACATTACTGGAAATCGTCAAAGTGAGCATTGAATTTGACTTATTGATTATTAAACTATGATTTTATATCTATTTCGGTGGGATTTATAATGAATCAATAAAATACAAGAAATTAAATATTTGTTAGAGTTCATTTCTAAATTTTTCATTATTAATAATATTTAATCATAGCACTATCTGTCTTCATGTTTGTTGATATAAATTAAGAAACATCGGGTTGAAAAATAAGATGTGGTAATAAACCGTTTTGACTGTTGTAAGACAAAATATATAATTAACAATAGTTACAACTATAAGTTATGATGCTGAAGACTTGATTCGCAGGTAACAATGATTATAAGTGTTGATGAAATGTTATGTAACAACTATAAGTTATGATGCTGAAGACTTGATTCGCAGGTTACAATGATTGTAAGTGTTGTTGAAATGTTATGTAACAACTTTAAGTTATGATGCTGAAGACTTGATTCAGAGGTAACAATGATTGTAAGTGTTGTTGAAATGTAATGTAACAACTATAAGTTATGATGCTGAAGACTTGATTCAGAGGTAACAATGATTGTAAGTGTTGTTGAAATGTAATGTAACAACTATAAGTTATGATTCTGAAGACTTGATTCAGAGGTAACAATGATTGTACGTGTTGTTGAAATGTAATGTAACAACTATAAGTTATGATGCTGAAGACTTGATTGTGATAACAGATGTTGTTAGGATGATGAGTTACCATGGTGATGACCTTTTTTGCAGGGTCAGTCTAGCCTTGTAGATCATGTACGTAAGAGTTATAGCACCAATGACCTGAGGGTCCCAGACGACTCTCAGAACAACGCCGGGGGAGCGTTAATGGACAGCGAAGACGAATTTGGTAAGAACATCATCAAAGATCGTTAGCAGTTACCAATACAGTAAAAAGGTTCTTGTATGTTAAAAAAACGTACTGCACTTGAAGATAGGAGAAAAAATAAGAATAAATATTTCAACATGGGCAGAGGAATAAGGTGAAGATTTTAGTGACAATATTAATTGCTTAAGGTGTTGTGGCTCCATTAAAAGCATGTTCGCTTCCTAACTTGACAGCAAAATGCACCTAGACAATGCTGATTAAATGTCATTAAATGGCAAGTTTAAATTTATTTTTATCTTTCTCACTTTTTAGGTCACCTGAGCTTTAGCTCAAGTGACCTATTGCTATCCGTCTTCGTCCGTTATTATTTTACATTTTCAACTTCAGCTGAAATTCTGGCAAAGGGATTTCATTAATATTTCATGGGAAGGTTACTGACATCTCCCTGACCAAGTGTTGTTATTTTTCGGGTCAATCAAAAATCCAGTATGGCCGCCAAGGCTGCCATTTTGAAAAACTATTTCAAACTTAAAGTCAAGTTCTGCTAGGCCGATTGAACTGAAACTTTGTAGGAATGATTGACTCATGGTCCTGACAAAGTGTTGTTGTTTTTCGGGTAGATCAGAAATCCAATATGGCCGCTACTGCCGCCATTTTGAAAAACTGTTTCAAACTTAAAGTAAAGTTCTGCTAGGCCGATTGAACTGAGAGTTGGTAGGAATGATCGTCTCATGGTCCTGACAAAGTGTTGTTATTTTTCGGGTTAATCAGAAATCGAATATGGCCGCCAAGGCCGCCATTTTGAAAAACTCTTTCAAACTTAAATTCAAGTTCTGCTAGGCCGATTGAACTGAAACTTTGTAGGCATGATCGACTCATGGTCCTGACAAAGTGTTGTTATTTTTCGGGTCAATCAGAAATCCAATATGGCAGGCTGCCATAATGAAAAATTATTTCAAGTTCTACTTGGCCGATTGAACAAAAACTTTGTAGGAATGATCGACTCATGGTCCTGACAAAGTTTTGTTATTTTTTGGGTCGATCAGAAATACAATTTGGCTGCCATGGCCGCTATTTTGAAAATACTTATTTCAAACTTAAAAACAAGTTCTAATAGGCCTATCTAACTGAAAATCGGTCTAGGAAAGATCAGCTCATGGTCCTGACAAACTTAAGTTAACGTTATACTTAAACAATTTTTTACTCAAATTGGTACATATTTCAACAACAAAAATAAATACTGTTTAGGCCCATGGGCCTCTTGTTTTCTTTTTTGACAGATTAAATGGTGATTGTCGGAATAAACATCACAATCTGATACTCTAAAACATCCTAAACAAGTGTTAATTTTTACTCTATTGCTCCTAAACAAGTGTTAATTTTTACTCTATTGCTCCTAAACAAGTGTTAATTTTTACTCTATTGCTCCTAAACAGGTGTTAATTTTTACTCTATTGCTCCTAAACAGGTGTTAATTTTAACTCTATTGCTCCTAAACAAGTGTTAATTTTTACTCTATTGCTCCTAAACAAAAGCCATATATAACTCCACAGCAATCACATGCATTTGATCATGTCTAAGCTTCTGTCTCATTATGTTTTCTGTGATCTTATTCGTGTTGGTTTACATTTGGAAGTGTGACTAACACATGCTTACATACTCTTTGTTGGGTCAGGTTAACATTTAGATTCACCTTTTTTTTAATTTAGAAATACAGGCTGAGAACATTAATGGTAATAACACTGTGGCCATACCTCAATGGGTTTCTGGATTCATGCATGCTACCTCATAACCCTGATTTCTATACTAAAAATGCTATCTAATAAAAACCAGACATTTTTTGACATACGTTTACTTTGTTTTTAGTGATAACAGGAGTCTCTATTCACTGCACTCCAACCCCAATTACCATAATATACCTATACTTTTGGTTGAATTTTATTTTTATCTAAGTTTAGTAAATACCTAAAGAAATAGCTTCACCACTAATAATACAGGTCTGTATAAACCTGTGGTAGAATACACACAGACAGTGATGAAATTAAGTGATGAAATTATTCAATAACCCAAGATCCATCCCAGTATATAAAAACGGTTTTGGTCATATACAAAATCCAAATGATCAGACCATAGTGGCATAGCTACTCTGAAAAAGGACGGTAAACTTGTTTATGACCCTTCCACCAAGGCCCAGGTGCTAAATGCACAATTTCAATCTGTTTTTACTGCTCCTGAAATCTTTACCGACCAGCAGTTTCGCACTAGATGCAACATGCCTACTCACGATAAGACCCTACCCTGCCTGAAATTNATCAGTCTCTGGAAACAGGTATAGTGCCTTCAGACTGGAAATCTGCAAATGTATCACCTGCTTATAAAAAGGGTCCAAAATTTCACCCAGAAAACTACAGGCCCATATCTCTGACCTGTATCTGTAGCAAAATTATGGAACACATTGTGGTCTCAACTATCATGACCCATGCCGATACCCATAACATATTGTATCCGTTCCAACATGGTTTTCGCAAATCGCGATCATGCGAAACCCAACTTCTTGAATTTGTGGATGACATCTCAAAGAATCTTGATGAGGGACGCCAAACAGATATCCTCATAATGGACTTTGCTAAGGCTATCGACAAGGTCAGTCATTCTCTCCTAAACCATAAACTAAAACATTATGGTATATGTGGAAATGTCGCAAACTGGATCAAGAGTTTCCTGACTGGTAGAACTCGGACAGTAGTAGTTGAAGGGGAGAAGTCTGATTTTGTCGATGTCCATTCTGGGGTACCCCAGGGGTCAGTTTTGGGACCCAGTTTATTTCTTTACTTTATAAATGATATCCCTGTGGGTCTACAATCCGTTTATTTACAGACGACACTATTGCATATCTAGTTATCAAGTCAAACAGTGATGCTGAAACACTTCAAAAATATCTTGACAAACTAGCGCTCTGGGAAAATACATGGAAAATGATCTTCCACCCAAACAAATGCAATGTGTTGTCGGTGACTAAAAACAAAACTCCAATAGTCCATAATTATACTTTACATGGACACATAGTGGAACATCTTAGTCAGGCCGAGTATCTGGGTGTAACGCTATCATCTGACCTTAAATGGGATTCACATATAAATACTATCTGCCCAAAAGCAAATTCTAAGCTAGGCTTTTTAAGACGAAATCTTAAGATTGGCTCAACATCAGCCAAAGTACAGCATACAAATCAGTAGTTCGACCATCACTTGACTATGCCTGTACAGTATGGGACCCTCACACCCAAACAAATATTGACAAGTTGGAAATGGTCCAGCGAAGGGCAGCGCGCTATGTGCTCAATAAGCACAGGTACAACCATCGTACCTCCAGTGTGTCAGAAATGTTGGACCAGCTAAAGCTGCGCCCTCTAGCAGATAGACGCAGAGATGTTCGTCTGACCATGCTTCACAACATTGTAAACCAGAAAGTCGTTATCGTAAAATCAGACAGATTAATCCCTACAGTTAGAAAATCCCGAACAAACCACCAGTTTTCGTATCAAATTCCCCACTCAAAAACCCAGACCAGAAAGGCATCATTCTTCCCTCAAACTATACCCGAGTGGAATAAACTCCCACCTGACATTATTTCTAGCCCTACAACGGAATTATTCAAATCAGCCCTCTACTGTCACTTTTCAAACGCAAATTAGACCATCTCGTATCTTTTAAAAACAATCTCTTTCCATGTTTCACTCCTCGTCTGACATTTTATTGTCAAATTGTTGAAGTTGGTCAGTACCATTTAGAAGTAGAAGATATTGTAAATCACTTAGTTTACAAATTATTGTTCTCGCAATTACACTTAAATGAATAGCTTGCTTATGCTTCTTGAAATAAAGTGACACCTCCATGATAAAGTAAACTTTGTTCACAGCAAAATGGCTTGATTACGAGATGGCTTTATATTTTCTTAAATAATGTTTAGATGGGCTTAATTTTCACACATACAAATGTAACTATTTTTGCTTTTACACCCAAAAGAAAGTATTCACCACAGCTGAAAAAGATAATATGATGACAGGTATTTTGTCTTTATAAATATTTGTTGGCTCCCCAAATTTCACTCTTCAATGATTTACAGTGCATCTTAAAAAGCATATGTGTTATAAAAGGAAATCACCTTTAACTCCTCACTAATCATCAGTAACCTTTCAACCAAGGGTTCTCTAGTACTAGTTGTCTGCCTTTATTAACAGTGTTACACAACTGTTTGAGTTGAGATCCACAGACTGATCATTTTGTTAAGAAAACTTATCATGCTGCAAAAAATAACTCTTATTGGAAAAAAATAGTATTTGCATGTATATTGGAAACATGTTTCATTTCATACCAGATTATTAAATATGTGTATAATGTAAATTTTCCAATACGTCCATTTTGTAAGTCTTTATATATCTAATATGCTCATATATATATATATATATAAGTGTTTTGACAGTGCAATTGACGTCAACACATTTGTTTTAATATTCACTAAACCAAACCTGTTTTGCTAAACCTACCCTGTTCTCTGGAATCCCTCCTCTTGGTCCTAGAACATGATTGGCTCCCTCCCTGATTTCCTGGTTTACGGTGAACTTGTGTTGAGTAAGGTTCTGAGGACTGTTGATAACAGTTCTATAAACCAGTTAGCAAAGGAAATATCGAGGCTGAATATTTGTGGATCTCATACCCGGTAATATTTTTCATGGAAATTATAGTTGTGCATGCACATTCACATCATAAAATTTTGTTTCGTGAAGTATATTTCAATATAATCTAACAGTAGTCTAATGAAAATTTCTGATAAGGGGCATTATTACAGAATTCAGATTATTTTACATTAAAACCTCTGGTTTGATTCATAGTAATTGATATTTTTAATGTTGAATCGTCCTTTATACCAGAAGTAGGTTTTAAGTTCCATGCTTTGCAGTATATTCTCGGTTGAATAGCATGTAAATGACGTTCATCTTTTAGATTTTCTCATGATCACAATGCTTTTAATGTAACAAGGTTCTACAGTTTTTTCCCAAATAATACCAGTGATAACTAATTTCATTATTTGATAGGTGATAAATTACCAGTGATAACTAGGTTCATTATTTGATTGGTGATAAATCACCAGTGATAACTATGTTCATTATTTGATTGGTGATAAATCACCAGTGATAACTATGTTCATTATTTGATTGGTGATAAATCACCAGTGATAACTATGTTTATTATTTGATTGGTGATAAAATACCAGTGATAACTATGTTTATAATTTGATTGGTGATAAATTACCAGTGATAACTAGGTTCATTATTTGATTGGTGATAAGTTACCAGTGATAACTATGTTTATAATTTGATTGATGATAAATTACCAGTGATAACTAGGTTCATTATTTGATTGGTGATAAATCACTAGTGATAACTATTGTATGTTCATTATTTGATTGGTGATAAATCACCTGTGGTAACTATGTTCATTATTTGATTGGTGATAAATCACCTGTGATAACTATTGTATGTTCATTATTTGATTGGTGATAAATCACTGATAAATCACCAGTGATAACTATGTTCATTATTTGATTGGTGATAAATCACCAGCGATAACTAGGTTCATTATTGGATTGGTGATAAATCACTTGTGATAACTAGGTTCATTATTTGATTGGTGATAAGTTACCAGTGATAACTAGGTTCATTATTTGATTGGTGATAAATCACCAGTGATACCTATGTTCATTATTTGATTGGTGATAAATCACCAGTGATAACTATGTTCATTATTTGATTGGTGATAAATTATCAGTGATAACTAGGTTCATTATTTGATTGGTGATAAATCACCAGTGATAACTAGGTTCATTATTTGATTCGTAGTACAATGTCCATTGTTTGGTTACACTTTACTGGTATTTTGGGTTACAGATGAGCGACTTTCTGAAGACAACAGAGAGATAGAGAGAAGGAAAGACAAGAGAAAATTACACAGAAGCTCTAGTGATGTCACAGATAGCCGGTCTGTAAGGCCACAAAAAACTCCAGGTACTAAATCCCCTGTTAGAAAAATTCACATTACTATCCAACATTACTGTATGACATTTTTTTAGACGATAAAATCCTGTTAACTTTAACCTGGTATACATGCATCAGTCACGGTGGACTTTGACCTTTTACAATTATAATCCCTTGTTTGTCATTTTACAATTATCATCCCGTGTAAAATTTGACCACGATTATATGCTTTATATCGTGATATTTTCCCTATGTTCTGTTGTAGCAATATCTCTTTAGAGATAATGTTTCTGTTATATAAGGACAAAAAATGGATCTTGTACATGTATAATTCTTTGTGAACTTTGACCTTTTGACATGTATAACTCTCTGTGAACTTTGACCTTTTTACATGTATAACTCTCTGTGAACTTTGACCTTTTTACATGTATAACTCTCTGTGAACTTTGATCTGTTCACATGTTGTATTACTTCCCATAAACATCTTCAGGTCTTTCCAAATTGGAGGAAGAGGACGAAGACCAATCCTCATATTCAGAAGAAGTGTATTACACACAAAGCTACTATAGCCCAAAGGATGTAAGTACCAACCCGATTCCCAGCTGATTCTAACCAATATTGTTTGACATTGTTGAAAAATAGAATAGTTGAACCAGATGAACATTTCTGTGCTTAAGGTATTTCGCCTTTGTTAATACGATTTAAGCTGGGTGTATTCCTGTCAGGTTTACTTGAGTGAGTTACAACCACAGTAGTCTTCAACACTATCACAGTTCGTGACTTTCAAATTTGTTTTGTAAGCACACCTGGAACGCAGTGTCTGTGAGCTTATGCCATGGCGCGGCATCTTTACGTTGTCAACCTTTTCTTATTTCTGTGCCTTCTCTAAAATGATAATGCCTAAAATATTTAGTAGAATTTTTAGCCTATAGAATGCTAGGATGAAGAGTTATCAAGTTTGTGCGAATAGATAATACCCGTTTTCAAGATCCATACTGTGAAATAGTTTGCCTGTAGTTTAAAACAAGTAAAAATGATCTTCCAGCAAAGATCTTTAAGGTACAAAGACGTGACATTTAGTGTTAATTTACTTGCTATCAAAGTGATTTACCATGTTTGGCATAGACTCTCAGCATTTAATAACAGGTGAGTGATACAGCCTATTTGGCCTTTTGTTTTCCATGTTTAAAATTGCTATTACTGAAACACAGGAACCTCTTTCCTTCCCATCAAAATTTGAATGAAAGTGTTCATTTTAATTCCTAACATAATTACCTGTACCTGTATTATCAGTGTTGCAGTTTCCTTTCTGTTAAATAGAATTTATCTCTCATTTGTAATGCATACAAAGAAATGTCAAACTCAGGACGAGATATTTCAGGTCTAGCACAAGGCTTTGTCAAGTGCCAAACCTCAAAAATCTAATCCCAATTATTTGAGATTGCTCTCTGTCTACATCACACAGCAGTAATTGATTATTGTTCTCCCACACTGTCATAGCAAATACTCCGAGTTGTAATGGTGAACCCTACACAATATGCCATTGTCAATGGTGCATAAAATCTGACAAAATTAGATATGCCATTGTGTTATGGTTACAGACTAACATTGAATAGTGGGATGACATGGTCCTTATGTTATGTGGTGATACGGTCAGCATACAGGTGGCGGTGCATGTGAGCTGTGTTTATTTAGGTAGATCAAAATTAATCAAAAAGATAATCTGTTGGATGAGGTGTAGATACCTGAAGGATCAAATATTGAAGAAAACATAATGTTTACCAAGGGTTTCTTTCAATATTTCAATCAGAGGGTCATTTGATCTATATCACGTTCCCAGGGATAGATTGTATTACTTGCGTATATTCCAGGAAAAGCACTATGTTTAGCGACAGAGTGACGGGCATATCTTTTCTTCTGGCCATCCATGAAGTCACAATTACCACAATGTTAATTTGTGATGACATAATAGGGATCTTAACTTGAGATTCAGATAGAATATTCCAGTGTCGATGGGGGTATCCTGGTCAGGTGGGCAAAGACATGTATCTTTTCCCTAGAAAAGAGGGAACACAACTGTGAAGTGTGGGAGAACCATTCAACATTAATACCTATTATAAACAGGATATAAAAGACTATAATGACAGAGTAAAACTACAACAGTTTCCACCAACAGAAACTTAACACTTGTAGATAGGATGTGAACACGTATATGTGTGTGGTGCTGGTTCACACTTGTGTTTTTGGACTTGCTGTCTTAGTGTTTGTGATGTGTTCTATGTTTGATAAGTTTGTTTGGCTGCACTATAACTAGACAAGCTTAGAGTGGGGTTTACTATACCTGTTTCAGCACAAGAGTGATCCGTATGGAACGTTACCTCGCACAAGAGCTAGAACAAGATCCAAGCTTCATCAATGACAGCACCTCCATGCTTCCCGCATTCAACCAAGACATGGTCATGTAGTCACAAAAACAGAGTCGGTTGTAAACTGTCCGTCTCCCCACAGATCAGTACTGTAACTAACAGCAAGAGGAATAATATAGCCTGTCAATTATACTCGCCATCACAGTTCTGTTCCCTACTGACTATCATTGGATTTGGACTTTAAATGAGTGTAGATAAAAAAAGGCTTTTCTTACAGGAGAAAAAATGTTAATAATACACACTACTAAATAAGAGAATTTCTTTTTCATTCTCGTTATATAAAAAGATTTAAATGAAGTATGATTTGCTCCCTAATTTTGTATGATATCTGAATTTAATATAGCCAGAAAAAGGTTAATTAATCAAGTAAGATGTCGACAAGGAGAGAAATGTTGTCTGCCTTTGAAGAATGGAAATGATATAGAAACAAGTGTGAAAAATTAGTATTGAGATCAAATACAGCCATAATACAAATATTGGTCAAAACTGTTTGAGACAGAAATTGACTGTCTGATGCAGTAAATAAAAAATATGATGTGCTCCAGTTACTCACCAGTTCGTGTCATCTAACATTGGTCATCCCCACCACTGAACTGCTCAATATACTGAAGAATTCCAACTCCATCAGGCCCCAGGATTGTGAGGCAGTCCGACTGAGTCAGTCCAGATTTCAAATGATGAAAAAATCAGTATTCTTCATTAAATCAGTCTAGCTTTTGTGTAGAATAGCCTTTTCATGGAACTCAACTTAGTATTAAAAAAATGGACTCAATTGTAAGTTCTTTGATGACCCTGGGGCCAGTGCTATTGTACCTAGCTTTGTGTGTTAAAGGTTTGCTTTTTAGACTACGAAGGTGGTGGAGCACATTTCGTACTGGACCATGATAATTTTTACGTTTTTGTCGTGGTAATATAATTACTGTAAAGATTATCTTTTTGTGAGGTTCTGTTTTTGTGATATTTTCGTAACTGTGATTTTTGCATGAAAATTAACCCCACAAAATATGAATTACATGTAATTGTCATTTCGTAAAGCTTCATGTTGAAGTTTTCCTCATTAATTTTGCCTCATAAACTGACACTCTAGAGAATGTTTGTAGTCGTTGACACTTCTATGTGTACAATTTATAAAAGCATATTGTACACACATCACCAAATAAATTATCAGTTTCTTCATTTAACATTTGACAAATGACATAACATAAAATGTTTCCGTGATGAAAACCATTGTTATTTCCTTAAAAGTTTAACTATCTTGAAATAATTTTCAAACAAAACCTGGTTATTATTTAGAGGCTGATATCATTCATCAGTAGTAGGAAAAGGCTACATGTATTGATTTAGTTTTTATGAATCATTAATTTTCCCAAAACGTTGACATCAAATGTTTTTGTCCACCTTATTTTCATTTCGTGCAAGTGATCTTTTGATGAGCATCTTTTGCAGGGTTCTCCTAAGGACAGGAAGAGAAAAAAACAGTCAGATCAGAATTTGCTGAAGACACAGAGAAGATTATCTGAATGACCTTTGTATAGTCACCATATGTAAATCTGAACATAGCACTGATGTTTATAAAAAATCAACCAGCTTTATAAGTGTGTTACTATACACTGACATGCTTTATAAGTGTGTCACTATACACTGACATGCTTTATAAGTGTGTCACTATATGCTGACAAGCTATATAAGTGTGTCACTATACACTGACATGCTTTATAAGTGTGTCACTATACACTGACACGCTTTATAAGTGTGTCACTATACACTGACAAGCTTTATAAGTGTGTCACTATACAGTGACATGCTTTATAAGTGTGTCACTATACACTGACAAGCTTTATAAGAGTGTCACTATACACTCACAAGCTATATAAGTGTGTCACTATACACTGACATGCTATATAAGTGTGTCACTATACACTGACAAGCTTTATAAGCGTGTCACTATACACTGACATGCTTTATAAGTGTCTCACTATACACTGACAAGCTTTATAAGTGTGTCACTATACAGTGACATGCTTTATAAGTGTGTCACTATACACTGACACGCTTTATAAGTGTGTCACTATACACTGACAAGCTTTATAAGCGTGTCACTATACACTGACATGCTTTATAAGTGTTTCACTATACACTGACAAGCTATATAAGTGTGTCACTATACACTGACATGCTATATAAGTGTGTCACTATACACTGACATGCTATATAACTGTGTCACTATACACTGACATGCTTTATAAGTGTCTCACTATACACTGACAAGCTTTATAAGTGTGTCACTATACACTGACAAGCTTTATAAGCGTGTCACTATACACTGACATGCTTTATAAGTGTCTCACTATACACTGACAAGCTTTATAAGTGTGTCACTATACACTGACAAACTATATAAGTGTGTCACTATACACTGACAAGCTGTATAAGTGTGTCACTATTCACTGACAAGCTATATAAGTGTGTCACTATACACTGACAAGCTATTTATGATTGTCAATATATACTGACAAGTTATATAAATGATGTCACTTTATACAGAGCTGTGTTCTATTTTGTGCTATTATTATGTTGCTTAAAAGGATATGAATGGTGTACACAGAATGCAATCGATTAACTAAGTAATGTGAACAAACTTTCCTTTCTTTAAGTTGGTTACTTACCTATCAAACAACCATGGCAATATATTTTGATCACAAAACCCTTCACTTCAAATGTACGAAATCATTTTGCAATTCCTGTTAAATGTCCAGGATGTGATTATCTCCCTTGGAATCGTATGATGCTTCCTATTTACAACTGTAGGTAAATGGCAAGATCTTAATGAATGTGAGCTTTTATTATTTTTAAAGTTCATGATTGCTTAAAATTTGGTTGAAAGGTTATGGTTGATCTCTGTTTGTATGTGTTATTTTTAAACCGCTCTCGGCAGGAGCCGGGCGGCTTATTGATATTTTTCTGATTTTTTTTGTCATAACTTTTCAATGAATACTTTGTTGAACACTTTTCTCTGTACAATATGAAGTGTTACTTGACTGTTATGCTGGTTCATCATAGTTTGTAGATAAGTGAGATAATCCTATTCATATTTTTACAATGCATTACAAGGGTTGAATGTTTTGATGGGACTTTAGAAGAACCTTGTGAAGTCTTTTTACAGGTTTGACCTGCCAAAATTGTACATAACCTATGATTTAGCTTGTTATATGCAAAGCATTATTTATGTGAATATGTTGAGATTTTTACCTGCTCTGCTAGAAACATATGTACAGTGTATAGAAATAATCATAAAAAGGTCATAAATGAGTTTTGCATAAGATATACCAGTGTTAATGATACAGACCTTTGTTCTAATTACATATCGAGATGATTTCACTCTATTTTCTATGTATAGATGTTTGTAAATCTTACTAGGTTGTAAACCTTTTTTTATTAATTTTTGCCCTGAGAGCTTACTGATGTGCTGATTATTTTAATTGTGATAGCTTTAACATCATTGAATCTCATGCATCATTGCATGTAAGGTAACATGTACCAGCAACCTGAACTATCTTATTACCATTGTCACTGTTGTGAAAAATTGTTTCAAGTCCAATTTGAAAAAGAGTATTCCGTAAAAATCACAGGTTGCAAAACATTTCACAGAATTATGGTTGTACATAATTTGAATGTTTGAGAGCGGAAATAAAAAGGAAACAAATAGAAACTGTAAGGGTTAACTCTAAACCTTTAAAATGAAAAACCCTGGGCATAACCAATGCTGTCGCCCAGGAATTATAAATGTAGGTCATCAAAAAGAGTAAAGCCAAAACAATTTCTTTTGGCTGCTTCATCTTCCATATAAAAGGGAGAATACTCCACGTAAAAAATAATTTAGTTGAACTCTTGGCAATAATACCTGTTGCAGTGGTACTCTTTACCTTAAATGGACTTGTTCTGTAACTTATACAATCTAGGACTGAGTAAGTGACTCATCTTTTGAATGAGAGTGTGGATAGGTGCTAATATTGTTGTATATTTATTATTTTTATTTTGCACTGTTGTGGGTCCATTTACTATGCGATCATTTGATCTCAAATCTAACTCCCCAACACAGGATAAAATTTGAAAATAAGTTTGTATCAACTTAAGCTAATAAGTTAAACTTAATGGTCTCACTAGCATCCTAGTCAATATTGTCATCTTGTGTATCTAAAATAAAAATAAAACAAACCTGGAAATCTAAAATACATTCATCCATGTAATACTTTTTTGGTGTAGGGAATAATTGTATATCAGTTAAAAATAGTCTATATACACAATCTATATACACAACAAAGCAAAGATTCTGCTTGTTCAATTAAACTAGTGATATGATTAAAGTTTAATAACAAAGTTTATTTTGTTCCAATCATCTTACCATCATTAAACGCATAATTGATCTTAAATTTGGAATATCAAGCATTAATAACAGCAATGAAAGCATCGCGCTTGCTATATATATTGCACATGATTCATTTTAAAGGTCACAAATAATCACTTCTTTTGCCTGATATTTTTAATTATTTGCTCAAAATTCCATTATATTTTGTTATGCTCCCTTTATATCACCTTTATACATATGAACACCTTTTATAATCACTTTAGCACGAGGGATGGGCTCTGTTTTTCTTCAAGTTTATAATCCTTTCACAAATATGCTTATTCCACCATAAACCATATGAAGATAATTAAAATCTTTTATCAGGATGATGAAATGCTACATCATAATAAAAAATAAATGTTTCAATAACAAGTATTTATAGCTTTAATATCTAGCATGTGATTTTTCATTATACTTGAATAATTTTCCCCCATGACACATTTTTTTTGTTATAGTTTCCTTATCACGAAACACATTCCAGTAGTTTCAGACTCTGTGTCCTAATATGGTCATACCTTATCACCAGTAATTACTTGTGATGACTCCGTGTCCTAATACAGTCATACCTTATCACCAGTAACTACTTGTGATAACTCTGTGTCCCAATACGGTCATACCTTATCACCAGTCACTACTTGTGATGACTTTGTGTCCTAATACGGTCATACCTTATCACCAGTAACTACTTGTGATGACTCCGTGTCCTAATAGTCATACCTTATCACCAGTCACTACTTGTGATAACTCTGTGTCCTAATACGGTCATACCTTATCACCAGTAACTACTTGTATTTTCATCACTAACTGAATCTCAGGACATGATTTTGTTGTCATGCTTTTGATGACATTCTGTTTAAAAAAAAAATGGAAATTTAAATATCTGTGTTATGCTTTTGGTGGTGTAATAGAAGTGTCTGTTGTTTTTCCTTTATGCTGATATTTGCCGATCAATGTTGATGTTCTGTTCCTGTGAAGCTTGTTTGTTACTAAACCATAATGTTTTCTTTTATAGAAATGGAATAATCTCCATGCTCTAACATTGTTAATATGAAGAAAGCAGAAAACGTGTCACCAGAGGTACAGTTTGATATTATATTGACTGGAAGTTAATCCTGCTTAGAAAGGTCAGGCAAGCATGAGTGGTGTAATGGGATTGAGATGGAAGCAGGAATGTGATTTACGAGAGTGTTCGTTGTGTTACACTGTGCCTGTCTTAGTCCATGCTAATTACTGGTAGAGAGAGAAATATGTTGTCTATTTCAGTTGACACACCAGGGTTTTACCTGTACCACCTAAGGGTTGGTTGTTACCTGTGTTACTAGCTGGTGATGCTGATTAGAGTTATAATTTATGAAAACTTTGTAGTAACAATGACAGTAGATTGTTAGTATGTGAGTCAACTGATACAAGTCTAGCTCATGGAGTGCTAATGTATGGTGTAATGGCAATCTATACCATTACCAAGGCTACACTGAAACCTATTATCAGCTATCTTCCTCTTGTCTGACAAAGTTGTGGGATATTTTGCAAATAAATTGGAAAACATTATTTCAAGTTATAGAACCAGGTGTTGTGTAAACAAATAGCATTGGTGAAGAACTTTTGAAGTTTGTTGCCGATATAAAGATGAGCTGAGATAGTTTATTTTTTGTATGGGATGTTGCATAATGAAAAAGAAAATTGGTCTTTCATTGCCATTATTAGCCATTGCTGTGTCTTCCATCTTGCATATTAAGTAAAAGGAATGATGCATAGCGTAGTTTGTAGTGAACTGTTCCTACAGGTTAGACAGTCACCTTCACACTTATCTGTAATCTTGTAACAAGAGTAACTTCCCTTTGAACTGTTTCCATACAAATGTTGTCGTTGCTGTCAATGTTTTTTGGTCCCTATTTGTCTTTCCATGTTGAAAATTATGTATTGATTTTGAGAAATAATTAGCTAATCAGAAATTTTTATTCATCATTCAATTAGGTATTGATGATAATTACAGGTGTTGACCTTTGAGCTATATTCAGTGAACGTTGTTATTGGCCTTGATTAAAATCATTATTAATTGTTGAAGTTTTACAAAATTTAATTGAAATGCTGTTAGTGTATTTATTTGGGCGCTATTGATATTTTTACAGCTTCCTTTGACAATTGTACAGAGATACTTTTTCGTAATACCATTCAATAGGAAAGTGTTGAAGGCCCTTAAATATCAATGCCTTGATATAAATACGCCTACCGTACCTGTTTTATACAGGAAAAGTAGTTAACCTATGTTAGTATACTTGTAACTTGTTATAGAACTGAACCATTGTTATAACATAGTCAATTGTTATACTCTCACATTAAATAGTCACTGGAGTCCAAAGGAGTTCAGAAAGAATAATATTCCAAAATATGTAGACACTCACTATTCATGAATATACTGTATTTTTGTGTACTCATACTCGGATTTTTACAGGGTAGTTTCCGGTGGTATATCCGAGGCCAGCATACATAACACACACACAGGATAATTGAAAATCAGCTGAGCAGGTTTTATTTTGAACGTCAGTTTTGTAATATTGCTTACAATAGCTTAAGGTAGCCAGAATATAGACATCCGTGATCTTAGTAAAAACCATTCTACATATCATTTGATGGTTTTATAACTACATTCTAGTTACAGCTAATTAATATATAATTGATATTTCAATAGTAAACATTGGATTTAGAGCTTGTTCAATTGCAATATTTGTCATAACAAATTTGGTTTGAATGGATTGTTTTACAAGATTTTTCTGAAAGGTATGTTTGCTACAAGATGAGAAGAATGTTTGCCACACATTACATTAAAAACAATGCACTCAGATTAATGTAATTTTGTTGTGAGCAAGCCATGTTAGCATAACCTTTGACCTGTGTTGTGACTTAAAGTTGACCTTTAAACTTTGTGATATGTACATATTGGAGGACTTGTATGATCAAGTGCCTGTTTTAATGACCTAGTGTTAAAGAAGGCTATGTAACAACCACTATTGTAACCCCACTCACTAGTGTAACCGGGTACGGAAGGCTATGTAACAACCACTAGTGTAACCAGGTACAGAAGGCTATGTTACAACCACTAGTGTAATCCCACTCACTAGTGTAACCGGGTACAGAAGGCTATGTAACAACCACTATTGTAACCCCGCTCACTAGTGTAACCGGGTACAGAAGGCTATGTAACAACCACTATTGTAACCCCGCTCACTAGTGTAACCGGGTACAGAAGGCTATGTAACAACCACTATTGTAACCCCACTCACTAGTGTAACCGGGTATACACTAATTGGTAGTTCTGCAAATTACAATGGTCAGAATCAACAATGCTAACCAGGTTACACCAGATGTCCAGGTTACAGCAGTGGTTGTAACAAGGCTAGTTACGAGTGTCAGCAAATCTCTAAAGAGACCTGAAAGTACCTGTTGTGATAACATTTTTAACTTGTATATAAAACTTATGATTATACATTCACCCAAACTGAGAACAGGGATCACATAACCTAGTGTAATTCAATAACCATTAAACTTGATACTTTGATTTTTATGTAAAACCTAATTGTTGAGAACTGAACTACTGTGTTACACCGTGTAATGGTTGCCTAAAGCACTATTTCCTGCTATGATAATTTCCTGGTAATGGGTGTTGATGAAAGACACACACTATAACTAGCACCATGCTTTTCAGCGATATTTACCCTATTACAAATTTTCAAATGTATTGTACGGGTGCTTGAGGTATTCATTTCTATAAACATTAGTGAAATAAATGCAACAATCTTGTTTTAAATCATGTTGTTCTTGTTTTTATACACTTGCTTACTCTTATCCCTCAACTGTGAATGTTGGCTTAAAAGTCTTGTCGTCAGTGATGAAAAAAGTTGTCAAATCAGCGAGAATTTTAGAGAAGTAACAGAACCACTGGGTTCATTTCTATTCATAATGGTCGGGGATAGAGAATGTTTACATCGGTGGACTTTGCACAGTACTGGGTAAGGAATGAACTATTTTTTTAGCTGCTGCTTTTACAGCAAACAGAAAATGTAATTGATATTGTGGAAAAGAAAACAACTTTATAGCGGAATCTGTTTTAGTGACCATGTTGTTCACCAAGGAAACTATAGAAATGATTAATGACATTAACGTCTTAAGTTTTATGGCATTCATCTTTTTCTTATGAAATCTGTTTTGCCTATTATGCATCAGACATGAACACATTTGTTTTAATTTCGTGCCATATAACAGTATACCTGCACTGGAAAAAAAACTTTTGGTCTCTGTTTCGGAAAACCTGTGCCTGGAAAGTTGCAGAAGGAAAATCACATTGATGGATCTTAATACATGAAATGGCTTTCAAGATGACACCTGAGGCATAGTACAAAACAAAGGGGATGGGGGG